>NC_090445.1:1318206025-1318323193 GCF_031143425.1 Pleurodeles waltl
TGTCCGTCTTCACTTGCCTCATACATGGAAGATTCATCCAGTCTTTCATGTTTCCCAGCTCAAACCTTATGTACCTGACCCTTACTCTCGTCAGTTTCCTTGTCCTCCTCCTGTATTAGTGGATGATGTTCCTGAATATGAGGTACAGGAAATTTGTGACTCTCGTCTTTTTCACAAACGTCTTCAGTATCTGATTCATTGGAAGGGTTATCCTCTCAGTGAATGCTCTTGGGAAGATGCATCTTCTGTTCACGCACCTCTTCTGATTCAGCGCTTTCACCGTTTATTCCCCCTCAAACCTGGGCCTTCGGGAGGGGGACCTACTGTCGCGCCGCGTGGTGCTGCGCGAGCCGAACATTCGGCTCGGGCCGCACAGCGCGTTTTCGTGACGCGGCGCGCCCCTAGCCTTTCCTGTACATTACGAGGCCCCAGAATTGGCATGGGGCCTCGCTCTGCTTTTCCACTCCGCATTTCTTGTGCCTCCTGACCCTTCTTACCTGTTCTTGTTCCTTCTTTTTTCTTTTCTTATTTTCTTGGGTCTTTTTGTTGTACCTTCCTTTATGTCTTTTCCCCCTTCCCATATTACCTTTTTCTTCCCAGCATTCCTTGTTCCCTATTCTCTATGGTTCCTACTCTATTCTGTTCTATGTACTTTTCCCTATCTAAGATGGTGTCCTTTTACTTCCTGTTGGTCACTTCCTGTTTTTTGGTATTTAAGGGATGTGTTTTCTTCCTTTCTTTGCGCTGCAACACTTTCTGTTCGGATGGTGTCTTCGCTCCTGATTCCTTGCCTTTCGGTTCTGGATTTCGTCAATTCTGTGTTAGCTGAATTTTGTTTCTTTAGATTCCTGTTGTTTTGTTCTTGTTTTCTGGAATCATTCTGTTTGGAGGTTTTTTAGGTTTTTTTTCCCTCTGCCGCTATTTCTGAAGGGCACGGTCTGTTCTTGGCGTTTCCATTGCCTACAGCACCGTGGCTACTAGAAAGAGTCGCCCCTTTCTGGGCCAAAGCCGAACACTCAAGACCCACGCCACTCGATCTGCGGATTCCAGGCGCAAGCAGCACGTGAGTCGTGACAATGTTACTCCAAGAAAATCATTGTTCAAACTGATGCATCTGAATTAGGGGTAGGGCAGTCTTATCACAACTCAATTCTGAGGGCCAGGATCAACCTGTTGCTTTTATCAGCAGGAGGTTGACCCCTAGAGAAAAGCGTTGGTCTGCCATAGAGAGGGAGGCCTTTGCTGTGGTCTGGGCACTGAAGAAGTTGAGGCCATACCTGTTTGGCACTCACTTCATTGTTCAGACAGACCACAAACCTCTACTTTGGCTAAAACAAATGAAAGGTGAAAACCCTAAATTGTTGAGGTGGTCCATATCCCTACAGGGAATGGACTATACAGTGGAACATAGACCTGGGAGTACCCACTCCAATGCAGATGGACTCTCCAGATATTTCCACTTAGACAATGAAGACTCATCAGGTCATGGCTAGTCTTATTGTCCTTCGTTTGGGGGGGTTGTGTAGGAAAGTACTATCTTGCCTGGCATGTTACCCCCATATTTCACTGTATATATGTTGTTTTAGTGTATGTGTCACTGGGTCCCTGCCAGCCAGGGCCCCAGTGCTCATAAGTGTGCCCTGTATGTGTTCCCTGTGTGATGACTAACTGTCTCACTGAGGCTCTGCTAACCAGAACCTCAGTGGTTATGCTCTCTCTGCTTTCCAAATTGTCACTAACAGGCTAGTGACCAATTTCACCAATTCACATTGGCATACTGGAACACCCTTATAATTCCTAGTATATGGTACTGAGGTACCCAGGGTATTGGGGTTCCAGGAGATCCCTATGGGCTGCAGCATTTCTTTTGCCACCCATAGGGAACTCTGACAATTCTTACACAGGCCTGCTACTGCAGCCTGAGTGAAATAACGTCCACGTTATTTCACAGCAATTTACCACTGCACTTAAGTAACTTATAAGTCACCTATATGTCTAACCTTCACCTGGTGAAGGTTAGGTGCTAAGTTACTTAGTGTGTGGGCACCCTGGCACTAGCCAAGGTGCCCCCACATCGTTCAGGGCAAATTCCCCGCACTTTGTGAGTGCGGGGACACCATTTCACGCGTGCACTATACATAGGTCACTTCCTATGTATAGCGTCACAATGGTAACTCCGAACATGGCCATGTAACATGTCTAAGATCATGGAATTGTCACCCCAATGCCATTCTGGCATTGGGGAGACAATTCCATGATTCCCCGAGTCTCTAGCACAGACCCGGGTACTGCCAAACTACCTTTCCCGGGGTTTCACTGCAGCTGCTGCCAACCCATCAGACAGGTTTCTGCCCTCCTGGGGTCCAGCCAGGCTTGGCCCAGGAAGGCATAACAAAGGACTTCCTCAGAGAGAGGGTGTTACACCCTCTCCCTTTGGAAAAAGGTGTCAGGGCTGGGGAGGAGTAGCCTCCCCCAGCCTCTGGAAATGCTTTGATGGGCACAGATTGTGCCAATCTCTGCATAAGCCAGTCTACACTGGTTCAGGGATCCCCCAGCCCTGCTCTGGCGCGAAACTGGACAAAGGAAAGGGGAGTGACCACTCCCCTGACCTGCACCTCCCAGAGGAGGTGCCCAGAGCTCCTACAGTGTGCTCCAGACCTCTGCCATCTTGGAAACAGAGGTGTTGCTGGCACACTGGACTGCTCTGAGTGGCCAGTGCCAGCAGGTGATGTCAGATACTACTTCTGATAGGCTCTTACCTGTCTTACTAGCCTATCCTCCTTCCTAGGCAGCCAAACCTCCTTTTCTGGCTATTTAGGGCCTCTGCTTTGGGGAATTCTTTAGATACCGAATGCAAGAGCTCTCCAGAGTTCCTCTGCATCTCTCTCTTCACCTTCTGCCAAAGGATCGACCGCTGACTGCTCAGGACGCCTGCAAAACCGCAACAAAGTAGCAAAGACGACTACTGCAACCTTGTATTGCTGATCCTGCCACTTTCTCACCTGTTTCCTGGTGGTGCATGCTCTGGGGGTAGCCTGCCTCCTTTCTGCACCAGGAGCTCTGAAGAAATCTCCAGTGGGATGACGGAATCTTCCCCCTGCAACCGCAGGCAACAAAAGACTGCATCACCGGTCCTCTGGGTCCCCTCTCAGCACGACGAGCGTGGTCCCTGCAACTCAGCGACTCTGTCCAAGTGACTCCCACAGTCCAGTGACTCTTCAGTCCAAGTTTAGTGGAGGTAAGTCCTTGCCTCCCCACGCTAGACTGCATTGCTGGGTACCTTGTGAGTTGCAGCTGCTCCGGCTCCTGTGCACTCTTCCAGGATTTCCTTCGTGCACAGCCAAGCATGGGTCCCCGACACTCTAACCTGCAGTGCACAACCTTCTGAGTTGTCCTCCGGCGTCGCGGGTCTCCCTTTTGTGTCTTCGGGTGGACTCCAGATCACTCCTCTTCCAAGTGCCTGTTCGGGTACTTCTGCGGGTGCTGCCTGCTTCTGTGAGGGCTCCCTGACTTGCTGGGTGCCCCCTCTGTCTCCTCATCCAAGTGGCGACATCCTGGTCCCTCCTGGGCCACAGCATAATCCAAAAACCATAACCGTGACCCTTGCAGCTAGCAAGGCTTGTTTGCGGTCTTTCTGCATGGGAACACCTCTGCAAGCTTCTTCACGACGTGGGACACCCATCCTCCAAAGTTATCGAAGTCATATTCAATAGGAATTGCACCAATAATTCCATGTTGTCCAGGGTTACCGTAGGGTCCTCTTTGCCTCGAAACAATCAAAGAGTTTTTGGAAATCTCTTGACAAGGTTTGTGAGGCATATGCTGCATAAGCACTCATTTTAATAGTGAAATGTGTAGCCGCATAAATCCATTTTCAGGCACTCTGTGTTTTTTATCCTCAGGATCGGAACAATTATTCTTCAAAACCCATCGATGAGAGAATTTTATGCTAGAAAGTATAGAATTGACTTTCATGATGTAGGGGAAATCCGAATCAAAATTCTCTAAAGAATATCACTTATTAAGGAAATGTGGTACTGTTGGCCTGTTTTGAGCCAACATGGAGGGGCATCAGGTTGAGATTAAGGGCCAGATGTAGGTAAGAAGCAAATTGCGACTTGCAATTTGCGAGTCCGTGCGACTCGCAAATTGCAAGTCGCAATTTGCTATGCAGAAAGGTGTCTCAGACACCTTCTGCGAGTCGCTATGGGGTCGCAAAGACCCACCTCATTAATATTAATGAGGTGGGTCGCAATATGCGACCCCATAGCGACTCAGGGCACTCACGGGGATGGAGGCCTGCTGTAGTCAGCAGACCTCCATGTCCGTGACTGCTTTTAAATAAAGCAGTTTTTTTTTTCCAAGTGTAGTCCGTTTTCCTTAAAGGAAAACGAGCTGCACTTAGAAAAAAAAAACGAAACCTTTTGTTTTGGATTTTTTCAGGGCAGGTAGTGGTCCCTTGGACCACTGCCTGCTCTGAACAAATAATTTTGGGTCCAGTCACAAAGGGGAAGGGGTCCCATGGGGACCCCTTCCCATTTGCGAGTGGGTTACCATCCCGTTCAAGTGGAGTTGCATACCACTGCGACTCGCAAATAGGAAGGGAACACCCCTTCCTATTTGCGACTCGGAAATGCATTTTGCGAGTCGGTTCCGACTCGCAAAATGCATTTCTGCATAGCAAACACGCCGTTTGCAAGTCGCAAACAGTTTGCTACATCTGGCCCTAAGATCCTAATATTGTACAAAAACATTCCTCAGGTGGTGGTAAAGGTGCCAAATCCAGGACTACTGTTATATTGATGAGCAAATGCATGAAATGTGCTCCCTGTACGTTTCCTTTTTGGGTCAGAGTCCTGTTCATCATTATTCATATCCCCTGCTTGTTTTTTTGCTGTAGGTTCACCTTAAGAGAATGACACTTCTTACTGAATGAGACTCTGAAGGGCAGCTCTGGACAAGGTTACCATATCATAACCTTGTTCATCCATCTCCAAATAGTGCCTCTTTTCACAAGCCTTTTGGCTTTCCATACCTGGTACAGAATAGTAGTATTCCCTCTGAGTCGGCAACCACTTCCTGTTCCAAAATATACACACAAAAAATCAGAAGTATGGTAAATTCATGGAACTCGTAATCTTGGAATCAGGTGCAAATTTGCCTGACTCTTGAAATGGTGGCCTCCGTTGCGGCTTTCTGAGATTACTGGGGGCGGGGTGGCACG
The DNA here is from genome assembly GCF_031143425.1 of Pleurodeles waltl. Lineage (NCBI taxonomy): Eukaryota > Metazoa > Chordata > Amphibia > Caudata > Salamandridae > Pleurodeles > Pleurodeles waltl. The sequence goes on from NC_090445.1 coordinate 1,318,211,250, forward strand.
TGGGGGGAATTAATCAAATGTAAAAAATAAATAAAAAAACAAACCTCCGCCCTCGCACCACGCAGCTCCTCTGCTCCTCTGCTGCACGCAGGCACAGGCTCCCAGCCTGCCCTGCAGCCAATCCTGACTCTGGTCAAAGCATCAACAGGATTGGCTGGGAGCGCCCAGCCAGGGTGCTCCCAGGCAAACTAGGAGCCTGGAGAGAGCCCTGTGCGGATGTGTGTTTGACCGGCCCGAGACAGCGGGCCAAACACACATGCGGTCTGAAGGGAGTGCACAGTGCACTCCTCTCTGCTTGTCACCTCCAATGCTCCACCCCTTTGACAATGAAAGGATAATAAACACAGTGTATTATCCTTCCTTGTGAAAGGATTTTCAGCAGTTGCTGCTGGTGGGGGGGGGGGGACGCTCCTCTGCCATAGCGGAGTGGCAGACACTGGTTGGCCTTAGTGTAAACAAAAATGAGGTACCATTGCAGCGTGCCTTCTTAACTGACTAGAGTGCTGCACTTTCGCACATTGCATAATGTAAAGCAGGAGAGCTGAATCCATGTCAGAAATTAATGATGGACAATTGAGGGAAACTGATTTCCCGGTTGAGGGGAGTGAAACCTGTACTTAACCTTATGGGAACTTGGCACAGAACCAGTCAGGCTTAACTTAGAGGCAATATGTTTGTGTGCAGTACTTAACCAGTAATAAATTGAAAACACAACAGCAGAAAAATCCCACACCAATTTTAAAAAAATAGAGGACATTTTAATAAATTATTTGCCACCTAAGGAACAAAAATCCAAGTGGCAGAACCAGAGATTTGCAGATTTAAAGGTTTAGGTAAAAATAGTGCTTGGAAGAACAAAATGCCAACCACAGTAATCTGTTTGTGCCCCACTGGCATAAAGTCACAAGTTCAGGCAGGCCATGATGGTGTATGGGTCGGATATAGGAACCAAGGTAGGCCAGCTCAGAAATGTACATTAAATCGTGGTTGTGGAGCACTCTGCCACACAGCAGTGGTCCCAAGGAGAGATATGAGGTCTGTGTCTATGATGTGTTGTGCAGTGGCTGTTCCAGTAAGCTGCAAAGGCTGAGATGCAGGCTTGCGTCGAGATTGGGTTGAGCTGCATCAGTTCCGATGAGGACCTATGAGGTCCATGTCGAGGATTCATAGGGCAGCAGCAACCTGATGAGCTTTGAGGGCTGAGATGCGAGTCGTTGGGGCTGCATCGGTTGGGACGAGGAACTACAAGGAGCTGCATCAGGTTTGTGGGTCTGATGATTGTTTTATATTGTGGTCCTATGAAACATCGACTTTTTTTGCATTATCTCCACCAGTTTGTCCAGACTCATCTTGCATACATATTTCCCCACATGCTTCTAAAAGCGTCAAACTTTGCCAAAAAGCCATTTATGTTGATGTTGATAACCAGGGATTCGTACTTGCTGCACTCCGTATTCCAAATGAGAGTTCTTGCAAAAGGTTTGAAAAAAAACATGACATTGTGTTAATATTATGCCCCTAACTACCAACAAATATTCAGAGTATAAGTCATATCACACAGTCTTAGAAAGAGTTAAGCAGTCTGTGTCACTGGAAGCCTCAGAACCCAAATGAATCTAATTACCACTTTAAAAATGAGAGGTTTCCATTTCCAAGGAAATCTTTAAGAAACCCTAAACTGGATCAATATTGAAACTCAGACATTGCCTTCTCAATCATTGTCACTTACTTTCCAGTCAGCTCAATTTCCAGCTCTCTAATCCTCTGTGGATTTAGTGGTCCTTACAAGTATCACATGTCAGAGGCCCTTCCTGGGTCATGGCGCCCGAGTGCCCCACCTCTGATCAAGCCTACGTATCCATTTTCTTATTTAGCCCTTCTTTTTGAGACATCAGATTTATAATTTGGACAGTTCTAACTGGATGTTTACCGCATGCACATTACCATATTTAATACTGTTGTTATCTGGTGATGCTACTGTTTCCAAAGCCTAACCTTAAAATGTCTATTTAAAAAAGAAAACATGAATAGATTTGAAATCAACGTGTTAAATGGCATTTGGTGCAATATCTGAGTGATTAAGTCTAGGTATAATGATAGGGAGATGGTGGCTGGAGCATTAGCAAATTAGCTCCTATTTACCTACAATTTCCCTTTTTTAAGAGAAAAACTCGAAACCCCATGTAATTAAGTCTAGAATGAGAGAAATGAAGAATAGTACCGGATGTATCATAAGTTAATGTCCTTGTTAGACTTTTACACATTTGTAAAATAGTGAAACTATCATATAGCATGACATCAGAGCCTGAAAAGGCCCTGGGGGCCCACTCCCAGAGCCAATTCCCTTAAGGGAAGCCCTCCTCCTTGAGCCACTAATGGCCCAGGGAAGCTCACCCCTGGGACTGGCTCAGCAGCTATATCCTGGGTGCCCACCCCAGGACATAGTGGTTTCCCTGCCCACAGCAGCACAGGCAGGGAATCCTATGTCTGACCGCACTAGGCGGGAGCATTTTTTTGGTCTTCTGCCAAACTGGAGAAAACACCAAGTCTGCTCCCAGCTGACGGGACATTCAAAAATGCTTCTGCCCGCTGGGAGTGGACTTTAGATCTCTTTCCCTGCCTGCAGTAATGTGGGTAAGGGAAAAAATCAAAATATTGGTCCCGTCTGCAGGGAGCAACATTATTAGCTACTCTCTGTTGGCAGGAGCAATGGCTGCTCCAATTGGGTGCAGGGAGCTGGCTGGGGCCGCGGGGGCCTTGAGGCTGCTCTGTGGCCCTCAACCAGGATATGGTGGGTGTGCTGGGTGGGTGCCAGAACACCCAACCTTAATGGTGCCAGGCCCATGGGGAAGCGGTCTCCAGGGCTAAAATAGACCCAGGGATGGGGGCCCCATGAGCTCCTTCCCCTGTAAAATACAGCCAGGCCCCCTGGAGATGGGGTCTCGGGCCACAATTGGCTTGGGTAGGGGGGGTTATGTGCCCCCTCCCCCTTGAATATGTTGTTGGGCCTCGAGGGATGGGGTAACCAGGGATGAAATCGGGCGAGATGGGGTCCTCCTGCCTCCATTTTCACTGAATATAGTGTGGGCCCTGGGGGATGGGGTTCTCGGGGACAAAACTGGCCCGGGGGGGGGGCATATGCCCCCTCCTTCTTCACAATTGCACTGGGCCTGGGGAGATAGAGTCCTCCCTCTTCATAAACATTGCACAATGCCGTTGGGAATGGGGTTCCCGGGCCAAAATCTATATAGTTTGAAAGGACTAGGGTCAGATTACGTAATATGACTGCCCATTATTCTGTATTCATGTTTATACCATATTTTTCAATTAACGGCCCAAACACCCCCAGCCCAGAGGATTCCAGTTGGCTCCAGTATCATATTTTTTAGGAAGTGCTGTTTTGCTCCATTTTTACGGTGGTCAGTGCTCCACTACAGCAGAAAACAAAATCAATGATTGAGTTTAATTTATATAAGCAGAAAACAAACATGGGGGGTCATTACAACCCTGGCTGACGGTATTAAAGCAGCGGTAAGACCACCAACAGGCTGGTGGTCTTTTTTTTAGTATTATGACCATGGCGGTTACCGCCATGGTCATCCGCCGCTTCCCCGTTCCGCCCACCAAGGTGGAGACGACCGCTGGGCTGGAGACCCGGGTCTCCAGCCCGGCGGCCGTGACAATACCGCCGCCGGTATTGTGACCCGGCTTACTGTCGTGGATTTCCAGCAGTAGGAACCGCCATGAAATCCATGGCGGTAAGCACTATCAGTGCCAGGGAATTTCTTCCCTGGCACTGATAGGGGTCTCCCCCACCCCCACCCCGACTCCCTCCCCTACACCCCCCACCACCCCTGCAACCCCCCAAAGGTGGCAGGGCCCCCCTCTCCACCCCGACCCCCGACATTACCTTACGCATACACACGCGACACGAACGCAGCCACCACCAACACACATACAGGCACACACACCGACATACATGCCAACATCCACACACACAGTCAGACACGCACACCCACATTCAAACATACACGCACACATCCGTGCAGACATACATAGACAGAAACGCACACATTTCCAAAACATGCAACACCCCCGCAAGCATACACGCACTCACACACACCCCCTACATACAGACATGCACACCCCCATGCACCCACACAACACCCCCCAACACCCCTCCCCTAACGGACGATCGACTTACCTGTTCCGTCGATCCTCCGAGAGGGGACGGGAGCCATGGGGGCAGCTCCGCCAACACCACACCACCAACAGAACACCGCCGCGCAGAATCACGGGACGTGAATGGCTCGGCGGTGTTCTGTTGGTGTAGCTGTGGAGGTGAAGCAACCTCCACTTCCCCGCCGCCTGCAAGTATGGCTGTTGGCGGCTCTCCGTTGGAAAAACGACGGAGGGCAGCCAACGGTCATAACACGCCAAGCGGCAAACCGCCACTACTGGCGGTCTTCCGCACGGCGGTCCCTCGGCGGTCTTCTTAAAAGACCGCCGAGGTTGTAATGACCACCATAGTGTTTTGCTGTATTGTATTGTATTGTATTGTACTTCAGCATTTATATAATACTTACTACTCCTACCTTTGAAAAGAACACTGGACACACAAAATAAACAGAGCAAAACATGCATGAAACACACTGCATCTGAAGAGAGCTAATTTTATTCCCTGTCAGCTTTAGGGTAGTCTCACCTAAACATTTGCCTCACTCCACTGAATTCATCTTGCTGGTCATAGGACTCTGCACACTTTACCACTGCTAACCAGTGCTAAAGTGATTGTGCTCTCTTCTCTAAACGTAGTAAAATTGGCTTATCCCCAGCTGAGGTCCAGAACTGTACTTATGTGGTGGTGTCTAAGGTCAGTCTTTTTTACCCTGATGCTCTGCTTCTAGAAGGTGAGAGAAACTTCTAGACAATGGTTTTGAAGTGCAAAGAAATCCATGCCTCTCTTACCGTGGGTCCACGTTGGCTGGAATGACAATGTAGGGTCATCAGATCCTTTGTTTGTGGAAAGGACACAGCCTATTCAGGTGAAAGTGAGGCTGTGTCCAGCTCCTCCCTCCTTTCCTCCCAGTGATGGCCCATTCAGTCACACTGTTAGACTTTTCATCCTTGGTGTGGTCTCCCTTAAATTTTTGCCCCTGTTTCCCAGGTTGTTGATGTGTGCTGCACTCTGATTTTGCAGTTTTTGTTACCCTGGGCACTTTATCACCTCTAACCAGTGCTAAAGTGCAAGTACTCCTTTACAAAATGTGTATGTAATTGGCTTATCCATGATTGGCATATTTGATTTATTAGTAAGCCCCTAGTACAGTGCATTAGAGGTGCCCAGGGCCTGTAAATCAAATGCTACTAGTGGGCCTGCAGCACTGGCTGTGCTACCCACCTAAGTAGCTCTGTAATCATGTCTCAGACCTGCCATTGCAGTGTCTGTGTGTGCATTGTTTACTGTAAATTCGACTTGGCAAGTGTACCCACTTGCCAGGCCTAAACTTTCCCTTTTCTTACATGTCAGACACCCCTAAGGTAGGCCTTATGTAGCCCCAGGGGCAGGGTGCAGTGTACGGTTAAGGTAGGACATATAGGGCCGGATTACAACTTTGGAGGAGGTGTTAATCCGTCCCAAATGTGACGGATATACCACCAGCCGTATTACGAGTTCCATAGGATATAATGGACTCGTAATACTGCTGGTGGTAAATCCGTCACTTTACCGTCACTTTTGGGACGGATTAACACCTCCTCCAGAGTTGTAATCAGGCCCATAGTAAGGTGTTTTATATGTCCTAACAGTGAAATATTGCTAAATTCGTTTTCCACTGTTGCAAGGCCTGTCCCTCTCATAGGTTAACATGGGGGGGCTACCTTTAAATCTGATTAAAGTGTAGATTCCCTTTGGGAGCGGTTGGACAAGTGGAGTTTGGGTCTCTGAGCTCACAATTTAAAAATACATCTTTTAGTAAAGGTGATTTTAAGATTGTGTGTTTGAAAATGCCACTTTTAGTGAGCATTTTATTGCTTATACCATTTCTATGACTGCCTATTTGTGGATTCCCTGTCGGGGTCAGTTTGACAGTAGGGCTGGTTGCACCTCTCACTAGGCAGTGACACAAGGGGAGCTGGGGTGTAGTCTGCATTTCCTGAAGAGCCATCTGTGCTAGGAGGTGGGTGGGAGTGGTCACTTTCACCTGAAAGGGCTGTGCCTGCCCTCACACAATGCAGTCTCCAACCCCCTGGTGGGTGTCTGGGACCTGGCCTGGGCAAGGCAGGATTTCACAATCAAGAGAGGCTTTGCTTTGAAGTAGGCCTACTTCAAAAGAGAAAATGGTTATAAGAAGGGCACCCAAACTCACAGACTTTAGAACACTTCTGGAAACCAAGAGGAACCTCTGCCCAGAGAAGAGCTGAAGAAGAAGAGCTGCCCTGCCTGTGACTGTGCTTTGTGGAGCTATCCTGCAGTTGCTGCTTCTGCCAGAGTAAGAAGACAAAGACTGGACTTTGTGTGCCTTCGATCTTGTGAAGATCTCCAAGGGCTTGATTTAGAGCTTGTGTCCTGTTGTTTGAAGTCTCAAAGACAGCAAAGACTCCTCTCTGCCAGCACCTGGAGTCTCTGGAGAGACTCCTACTCTGCCCTGTGGTGCCCATCCAGTTCCTTGGACCCTGAAAGGAGAAGCTGGCAGCCTAAGAGGAAGAAATCCACACACAGAACGCCATGCGGGGAAAAGATTGACGCGACTCCGAACTGCGGCTGGGAAATCAACGCTCATCTGTAACGCGACCGAAGAATCTATGCACGGAGCTGGAGAAACGACACAAAGCATCGCTGACGGAGGCTGGTGAGATCCCAACCCGCGCTGCGTGGTTTTCGGATCATATTGTGCGGTTGGATTTCCGACGCAAACACCACTGGGCGTGTAAAAACAACGCAAGGCCTTCCCGGACCTGAGAGTGCTGACCGGATTGACGCATCGCTCGCCTGTGGAGAGAAGAAACAATGCACGCCGACCCGACTAAAGGAGGAACGACGCATGGTCTCGCTCATGAGTGAAATCGACGCATCGCAAGCCCTTTTTGACGCACACTAACCTGTGCGGAGTTATTTTTGACGCACCCAAGGTACATTTTCACGCTAACAGTGTTAGTGTGTGTTTAAAACTACATGAAGACTCTTTTTGCTTTTTAATTGATAACTTGGCTTGTGTATTGTGGATTTGTGTCATTTTGGTCTTGTTTTGTTTAGATAAATATTTCCTATTTTTCTAAACCTGTGTTGTGTCATTTTATAGTGTTTTCATTAAGTTACTGTGTGTGTTGGTACAAATACTTTACACCTAGCACTCTGAAGTCAAGCCTACTGCTCGTGCCAAGCTACCAAGGGGGTAAGCAGGGGTTAGCTGAGGGTGATTCTCTTTTACCCTGACTAGAGTGAGGGTCCTTGCTTGGACTGGGGGTTACCTGACTGACAACCAAAGACCCCATTTCTAACACACACCTAAACTCCCATTGTGTGGGCTGTTTAGGGCCTTCAATAAGAGTGATATATGTATTTAAAAGGAAGGTTTAGGCCTAGGTTTTTTATATGTATTAAAAAGGAAGGTTTACCTTTTGCCAGGTCAAAATGGCTGTTTAAAACTGAACACACAGCCTTTGCAATTGCAATGAAAGGCCTGAGTCACTTTTAAATGGATACTTAAGTGGGTGCACAAACATTTAATTTACGGGCCTTAGACACATACAGTGCCACTTTACTAGGGACTTACAAGTAAACTAAATATGCCAATTGTGGGTAAGCTAATGGTACCATATAGGGAAACAGCAAATGCACTTTAGCACCGGTCAGCAGTGGTAAAATGCTCAGAGTCCTAAAGCCCACAAAAGCAAAGCCAGCAAACACGAAGTCAGAAGGCAAAGGTTTAGAGGAAACCATGCTAAGGATTCCAGGTCTAACAGAGCCACAAGGAGGTGTGCAGTACCATGCACAAATAGGGCTAAGAGGATTAGCTTTAACAAAAGTGAAATATCATGATGTCATGAGATTAGCCAAGCAAAAACTGACTGTACTATTTAAGTGAGAGATTTTTTCAATACGTCTCAAGACAATAAATTGAATTCTTGGGTTATGTTGTGAGATTGTGAAACATCTTATGACTTCTCTCATGCTACCACATGTTCTTCTCTGGTATCCTCCAAGAACCATCATGATTTTTAAGGATGTGTTATTTAAACTACTATGTCACTCGGACAATAACTATCTGGATATTTGACCATGGAGGATAATTTTTATCCTATGTCACTTCAACAACAGATGCACAAGAAAATAATGGGGTTCAAATATATATACATATCAAATTCTTTATGGGCAATAGTTTTCATGTATGAGGATGTCAAAGAACTCAAAATTCTATTTCCTAAACCCTTTAGCCATTTGGTAACATGTTTCCAATTTGCTAAATGGGGTTAGTATATGTGTAAACCACTGAAATGTACAGAATAGAATTGTGATAAGAATATGTGTCAGTTCATCTGGACGTAAGACTCTAAGGTGGTCATTATGAACATGGTGGCAAACACCGCACCGCCGGCGGTGGTGGTAACTACCACCAACAGGCTGGCGGTCTGGACCGCCAAATAATGATGACCATGAGAAACAAGTAGCGGTCCATCCACACACCGCCATCTTTGTAGTCCCAACACCGCCGGAGGAGGCCGCACTCATGCCGGCGGAAAGACCCTACCCGCCCACCAAATTATGAAACACCACACCGCCATCAGTTCTGGGGCGGGAACCACCACCAGGCAAAGCGTGGTGGAAACTAACAATATAAAAGGAAACAATCACCGGAGGTAAACAGAACATGCTGACGCAGATATGGAGCGAGAGTTGGAAATAATCCCAGTGCTTCTCCTTGCCAGATTCCTCCAGGTCTGTGACCGACGAAGACAATGATGGTAAGTACCGCAGCCTAGTACACATGGTAAGAAAGGGTACAGTTACACATCCACCCCGCCCATCCCTTAACGCACTCCCAACCCCTCCCACCATCCCAAGCCATCCATACCATAACAAAATGTACTTACCAGACACAAGCCCACATATACCTGCATCAATGTATACACCTGTGCACACCATACCTCCACAGTGAAATGCTGCACAACGGCTCAATATTGTGCCAACAGCACTGCTGGGCACTCAATGTTTATTACAAATAACACAAGTAATGTCCAAATAAGGCCATTTGCCAGTCCATCGTAAAGTCCCTGAAGGGCAAATATAGCCCCAAAATTACCCCGACGTGTGCAAAGAGAACTCCACTGGAAAGGGGCATCAATGGGGCAGCCAGGCACCTCAGGGAACAGGGGCAGGGGTGGCGAGTGGGGACTTAGGTCTAGAAGGGGAATTCTTGGGCTTAGGTTTGGGAGGTGGAGGGGGTTTGGGCTGGCCCTTGGAAGGAGGGGGAGTGGGTCTGGACCGGGGTTGGCAGAGGGACCTGGGGCAACACAGGACTTCTTCCTCCCTGGGGAAGGGGCATGGGAATGGGAAGGGCAGACTGCAACAGACTTAGACGAAGAAGGCGTGGACTGGGCAAGGACATGGGAATACTTAGGGACAAGACGGGGTGGGCCAGTGCATTCAAACAGGTCAACACAGGTTAGGAAAAGCTTCTTAGGTGCAGTTGGAGGGGATTTGGAGGCAGGTTTGGGAGTGGAGGTTAAGGGAGTGCTCGTACCAGGTGTAGGTGTGCCAGACGTGGATGGAGGTGCCTGTATAGTATGCGTATATGTGGTGGATGTGTGCAAATGTTTGAATGTTTTGGGAGGGGGGCACAGTGGGAGAAGACAGGCTGCCAGTGTAGATGGATGTTGTCTGGGTGTCTGCAGGTCTGAAGAGTGTGCTGCAAGTGTGTCAATGGCGTAGTGGTGAGTGCAGGTGTGGTGTCTGGGGTGCATGTCTGGATGTCAGATGTGTGGTGACTGCATGAATGGGTCAGCAGCAGCGACTGAGGGTGCAGTGCATGTGGTTGACAGACAGGGTGGCGGGGGAGGCTGACACACTGGGGGAAGTGGATGTTGTATGTGCTTTGGTATGTTGGGTGTGTGCCTGCCTGTGGTGGGAAGTGTGGTGCTTGTTTGTCTCTGTGCTTCTTGTGTGTTGATCTGTGTTCATGGCTGTCTGTGTGCTTGGGATGGGTCAAGGGAGTGGGGTGCTGGAAGGGGTAGAGGTGGTGGGAGGGGGGAATGGAAAAACCAGGGAGACTGGCTGCCATCAAAGAGGAGGCCAGGGCCTCAAAAGATCTCTGTAGGCCAGACATGGCATTGTGAATGCCTTCCAGGTATGCATTGCATTGCTGCATCTGGGATGCTAGCCCCTGGATGGCATTCACAATGGTTGTCTGCCCTACAGAGATGGTTCTCAGGAGGTCAATAGCCTCCTCTGTGAGGGCAGCAGGGCTAACTGAGGCAGGGGATGAGGTGCCTGGGGCGAAGGAGACGCCCACCCTCTTGGGTGAGCGGGTACGGGCAACTCGGCAGGGAGCAATTGGAAGGGCAGTGATGGAATGGGGGGTGGCGGAAGATGACAAAGAATGGATGGGCCCAGTAGGGTTCGCCACCACCAGGGAGCTGCCATCGGAGGAGGTATCAGAGTCACTACCTCCAGTGGTAGTTGCCTCCCCCGTGGTACTCCCCTCGCCCTCCAACCCACTGGTCCCCTTGGCATCAGTAGACTCTGCCTCCTTGGAACTGTGGGCTGCTGCATTCCCCACTCACCGGTGCCTCAGCTCCCTCACCAGATGATGCTAATGTACACAGGGACACAAGAGCACTGGGTGGGAAAACAAAACAAGAAAGAAGTATGTCAAATCCTGAAAATATGTAAATTTGGTGTCACAGACACTCCCACCCAGGTCAGACACAAACACTCTGCAGACACAACATACATTACGAATGTGCCCCTGACTAGTAGGCATGACCCCAGCTTATGCCACATAACCTTGAGGAAACACGACTCTGATACACTGTGTGAAGTGCACCCATGAGAGGCCAAGCCAATGCAATTACAAGTTCATAAGGCCACAATGAATACCAGATGACAAAAAGGGGACCCCTCATAGGCCTACAGTCCCTGTCAAAACTAGCTATGACACTATCCCAAGGATCGTGGAGGGGGCAGGACTGCAGGGACCCTACTGTCTAAGTGCCTGGCACTACAATGCATACATGCCACAGCACAAAAATACACCCATCAAAGTGGTATCACAACAGTGTTGGTACTCACCCCTTTGTGGCGGCTGTGCTGCCTTCAAGTGCCCATCCAAATCCGGATAGGCCACCGCCAGAATGCGGGCCATTAGGGGGGGTCAAGGTCTAGCGAGCACCCCGTCCTCGTTGGAAGGCCTTCTCAGCTGGGCCTCTCCAGTCTTCCTGGCCCAGTACCTCAGGTCCTCCCACCGCTTCCTGCAGTGGGTGCTCCGCCGTTTGTAGACCCCCAGGGTCTGCAATGGCTTGCCACAGCCCTTTCTTTTGATGGGCGCTGACCTGCATAGGACACACAGAGCAAAGAAACAGACGTCAGGGTGGGTTCCCCGTACGCAAATGCCAAGCCCTTTCATACTGACATGGCCCATGTAGACATGCATATGAACAAATTACAAGCAGAAAGTGCCAGACAAACTACAGCTAGGCAGTCACACAGCGAACACACATGCATACAGGCATCCGCCATAATCACACACATCTAAGGATGACTGATGGCAACTCACCTGCTCCTCTAGTCGCACATACAACTTCGCATACAGGGGTAGGACCTCGTCCACCAGCTTTTCCAGCGCTTCTGCGGTAAAGGCTGTTCCCCTGTGACACACACCATCACAGGGACCAGAGGCAGGACACAGCAGCATACGCAGTGGAGTACTATTCTTCACGTGATGCAGGAGTCAAGTGTCAAGAGCCTGTCAAAATGGCGTTGTGCACCGTCACCGCAGGTGCGGTCATGATTGGCCCTGCTTCCCTATTGACAACCATGTAATCCAATGATGAGGTGCATGACGGTGAACACCGCCTTCCACCATGACGAATAACGCCAGCGGAATGAAGTCACTTCCACACTGCCCTACCTGTCTGACAGGAGGCTGCCATTTTGCTTCCACCATGTCTCAGTAGCCTTGCCAGGTGCTCATCCATGGCCTCATTTTCTCTCCCATTCGTCGATTACTGACATGATTCCTTGATCCACACATGTTGTCAGGGTTGGAAATGTGTATACAATGTGATGCCATTATGACTGAGAAACCTCAGCACACATTAGCCTGATGATGTACCTCATTCTTACTGTTTGTGTTTGTCACCTTTGTGACACATTTTGAAAGTACAGTGACATCATGTGAGCAGGTGTATGTTGACACTCCAAATGTGTTCTATCCTTCCCCATAAGTACAGACCCATGTGGCGAGGGACTGTTTTAAGATCCCTGGAAGATCTGGCCACTATGGAGGAACGTCACATTATTATCACCTACCGACTTTATAGAGTTACAATCCAGGACCTCTGTGCATTAATGGATCCTGTTCTTAAGCTGGGAAATTAGAATCAGCATGCCATCCCTACAACTGTGCAAGTTCTATCTGTGCTCCATTTATTGGCCAGGGGCTCATTTCAGGTGACAGTGGGCATGGCTGCAGGGGTCTCACAGCCAATGTTCAGACACATCCTGTCCAATTTCCTGGAGGTATTCGTTCAACACTTGCAAACTTATGTCCAGTTTCCCCAAAGGGCTGAACTCACCGCCATCAAATCTGGATTCTATGCCTTCGCTAATATCCCCCATGTGATAGTTGCCATTGATGGGACCCACATTGGCCTCATACCCCCCAAGAGTGAATGAAGAGGTGTATAGGGATCACAGGAACTATCACTCCATGAATGTACAATTGGTGTGTACTGCTGATCAGTACATTTCACATGCCAATGCCAGGTTCCCAGGATCAACCCATGATTAATTTGTCCTGAGAAACAGCAGTGTGCCAAACATGATGGGACAACTACATGGGGACAGAGCTCATAGGTGAGGGTGTATGACACTGGATCAGTTACAGAGCTGACAGCCAGGCTGTATGCAAGTAAAAGCGGTTTGTTCAGGTCCTCTGTCACCCACTTTTGCAGGTGATTCTGGCTACCCCAACTTGCAATGGCTCCTGAAACCTGTGAGGAATCCCAGGACAGATGCAGAGAGGAATGATAATGAGGCCTATAGTCTTACTAGGAGGGTGATCGAGCGCACTATAGGACTCCTGAAGACAAAATTTGGTTGCCTCCATCTCTCTGGAGGATCCCAGTGCTATGTCCCTGACAACATGTGTAAGAAAGTGGTGGCCTGCTGCATGCTGCACAGCTTGGCTGTGGGGAAAGCTATCACCCTTCTGGAAGAGGAGGGTGCTGTCCAATCAGCCCTGCAACCTAAGAGGGAGGATGATAGTGATGGTGAGGAAGAAGCGAGGGAAGATCTCAACTCCAGGACCAGCGAATCCGGCTGTACTTCCAGTGACTCTAAGGTATTGTTCAATGATGCTGTCTTCACTGCATAGTTTCTGTCTGACTATTGTAATAAGTACTGTGGTATCTTTTGTCAGTGACAATGCTAAATCATGACTGAAGTGGCATGTGCCAGGGAATGCAATTTTAGGTACAGTGTGATATACTTCAGACACTACAGTGTGTTAGATCCCCTCCTGCAATAAAACTGGAATTATGGTAGCAACTGGTGTAGGAGGCTGGCCTGGCTTGTAGTGGGTACCAGAGGGACTTACACCTTGTGCCAGGTCCAGTTATCCCTTATTAGTGTAGAAGAGGTGTTTCTAGCAGCTTAGGCTGATAGAAGGTAGCTATGGCAAAGCAGCTTAGGCTGAACTAGGAGACATGTAAAGCTCCTACTGTACCACTGGTGTCATATGCACAATATCATAAGAAAACACAATACACAGAAGTACTAAAAATAAAGCTACTTTATTTTTATGACAATATGCCAATTGTATCTCAGTGAGTACCCTCAGTATGAGGATAAGACTTATACAGAAGATATATGTACACAAACCAAAATTATGCAGGTAATAGCAAAAGGAAGTAATGCAAGCAATGTAAAGTTACAGTAGATTACAATAGGAGCACATAGGTATAGGGGCAACACAAACCATATACTCCAAAAGTGGAATGCAAACCACGAATGGACCCCGAACCTATGTGAGCTTGTAGGGGGTCGCTGGGACTGTAAGAACACAGTGAGGGTTAGAAAAATAGCCTACCCCAAGACCCGGAAAGGTAGGTCTAAAGTGCACCTACTACCCCCAGAGAGCACAGAAGTTGTGATAGGGGGATTCTGAAGGAAGAACAAACACTAGCAATGCAACAACAGTGGATTTCCGGACCTGAGTACCTGCAAGACAAGGGGACCAAGTCCAATAGTCGCGACAGTGTAGAGAGTGGGCAGGAGTCCAGGAAATGCCAGCTGAGGGTGCAAGGAAGCTGCCACCTGTTGGAAGAAGCTTGGAGTTCTGCAAGAAAGAAGAGGACTAGGAACTTCCCCTTTGGAGGATGGATGTCCCACATCGTGAAGAAGCTTGCAGAGGTGTTCCCACGCAGAAAGACCACAAACAAGCCTTGATAGCTGCAAGGGTCGTGGTTAGGGTTTTTGGGTGCTGCTGTGGCCCAGGAGGGACCAGGATGTCGCCACTTAGATTAGGAGACAGAGGGGGTGCTCAGCAACGTAGGGAGCCCTCACAGAATTAAGCAGCACATGCAGAAGTACCTGAACAGGCACTAAGAAGAAAAGTGAACTGGAGTCTACCCAGAGTCACAAAAGGGAGTCCCACGACGCCGGAGGACAACTCAGAAGGTTGTGCACTGCAGGTTAGAGTGTCAGAGACCCAGGCTTGGCTGTGCATAAAGGAAATCCTGGAAGAGTGCACAGGAGCCGGAGCAGCTGCAATTCACGCGGTACCCAGCAATGCAGTCTAGCGTGGGGAGGCAAGGACTTACCTCCACCAAACTTGGACTGAAGAGTCACTGGACTGTGGGAGTCACTTGGACAGAGTTGCTGAGTTCCAGGGACCACGCTCGTTGTGCTGAGAGGGGACCCAGAGGACCGGTGATGCAGTCTTTTGTTGCCTGCGGTTGCAGGGGGAAGAGTCCGTCGACCCACAGGAGATTTCTTCAGAGCTCCTGGTGCAGAGAGGAGGCAGGCTACCCCCAGAGCATGCATCACCCGGAAACAGTTGAGAAAGCCGGCAGGATGAAGTGATACAAGGTTGCTAGTAGTCGTCTTGCTACTTTGTTGCGGTTTTGCAGGTGTCCTGAGCAGTCAGTGGTCGATCCTTTGGCAGAAGGTGAAGAAGGAGATGCAGAGGAACTCTGGTGAGCGCTTGCATTCGTTCTCTGGTGAGATCCCCAAAGCAGAGACCCTAAATAGCCAGAAAAGGAGGTTTGGCTACCTAGGAAGGAGGATTGGCTACCAAGAGAGGTAAGAGCCTATCAGAAGGAGCCTCTGACGTCACCTGCTGGCACTGGCCACTTAGAGCAGTCCAGTGTGCCACAAACACCTCTGTTTCCAAGATGGCAGAGGTCTGGGACACACTGGAGGAGCTCTGGGCACCTCCCCTGGGAGGTGCAGGTCAGGGGAGTGGTCACTCCCCTTTCCTTTGTCCAGTTTCGTGCTAGAGCAGGGCTAGGGGATCCCTGAACCGGTGTAGACTGGCTTATGCAGAGATGGGCACCATCTGTGCCCATCAAAGCATTTCCAGAGGCTGTGGGAAGCTACTCCTCCCCAGCCCTCACACCTATTTCCAAAGGGAGAGGGTGTTACACCCTCTCTCGGAGGAAGTCCTTTATTCAGCCTTCCTGGGCCAGGGCTACCTGGACCCCAGGAGGGCAGAAACCTGTCTGAGGGGTTGGCAGCAGCAGCAGCTGCATTGGAGACCCCGGAAAAGCAGTTTGGCAGAACCCGGGTACTGTGCTAGAGACCCGGGGGATCATGGAATTGTCCCCCCAATGCCAGAATGGCATTGGGGGGACAATTCCATGATCTTAGACATGTTACATGGCCATGTTCAGAGTTACCATTGTGACACTGTACATAGGTAGTGACCTATGTACAGTGCATGCGTGTAATGGTGTCCCCGCACTCACAAAGTCTGGGGAATTTGCCCTGAACGATGTGGGGGCACCTTGGCCAGTGCCAGAGTGCCCACACACTAAGTAACTTTGCACCCAACCTTCACTAGGTGAAGGTTAGACATATAGGTGACTTATAAGTTACTTAAGTGCAGTGGTAAATGGCTGTGAAATAACGTGGACGTTATTTCACTCAGGCTGCACTGGCAGGCCTGTGTAAGAATTGTCAGAGCTCCCTATGGGTGGCAAAAGAAATGTTGCAGCCCATAGGGATCTCCTGGCACCCCAATACCCTGGGTACCTCAGTACCATATACTAGGGAATCATATGGGTGTACCAGTATGCCAATGTGAATTGGTAAATTTAGTCACTAGCCTGTTAGTGACAAATTTGGAAAGCAGAGAGAGCATAACCACTGAGGTTCTGGTTAGCAGAGCCTCAGTGAGACAGTTAGGCATCACACAGGGAGCACATACAGGGCACATAATTATGAGCACTGGGGCCCTGCCTGGCAGGGTCCCAGTGACACATACACTAAAACAACATATATACAGTGAAATATGGGGGTAACATGCCAGGCAAGATGGTACTTTCCTACAAACCGCCCCCCCCCCAAACGAAGGACAATAAGACTAGCATTGACCTGATGAGTCTTCATTGTCTAAGTGGAAATATCTGGAGAGTCCATCTTCATTGGAGTCGGTACTCCCAGGTCTATGTTCCACTGTATAGTCCATTCCCTTTAGAGATATGGACCACCTCAACAATTTAGGGTTTTCACCTTTCATTTGTTTTAGCCAAAGTAGAGGTTTGTGGTCTGTCTGAACAATAAAGTGAGTGCCAAACAGGTATGGCCTCAACTTCTTCAGTGCCCAGACCACAGCAAAGTCCTCCCTCTCTATGGCAGACCAACGCTTTTCTCTAGGGGTCAATCTTCTGCTGATAAAAGCAACAGGTTGATCCTGGCCCTCAGAATTGAGTTGTGATAAGACTGCCCTACCCCTAATTCAGATGCATCAGTTTGAACAATGAATTTCTTGGAGTAACATGGGCTTTTTAGGACAGGTGCAGTGCACATGGCCTGTTTGAGCTCCTCAAAAGCTTTCTGACAGCTAGCTGTCCACAATACCTTTTTAGGCATCTTTTTACTGGTGTGATCATTAAGTGGGGCTGCTATGGAGCCATAGTTTTTAATGAATCTCCTGTAATACCCAGTGAGGCCTAGGAAGGCTCTTACCTGGGTCTGTGTTGTAGGGGGAACCTAATCCATGATTGTCTGGATTTTCCACAGAAGTGGTGCAATCTGTTCTCCACCTACCAGGTGTCCCAGATAAACCACCTTTTCCTGCCCTATCTTGCACTTTGAGGCCTTGATAGTGAGGCCTATCTTTTCTAGGGCCTCCAAAACTTTCCAAAGGTGGACCAGGTGCTCATCCCAGGTGGAGCTAAAGACAGCTATATCATCAAGATATGCTGCACTAAAAGCCTCCAACCCTTGCAGGACTGTGTTCACCAACGTATGAAAAGTGCATTCTTCAAACCAAAGGGCATCACTGTAAATTGGTAGTGCCCTCCTATAGTTGAAAATGCAGTTTTAGGTTTAGCATCCTCAGCCAATTTGATCTGCCAATACCCTGCAGTCAAATCAAAGGTGCTTAGATACTTGGCAGATGCCAGTGTATCTATGAGCTCATCTGCCCTGGGTATAGGGTGAGCATCAGTTTTTGTTACCTGATTGAGACTTCTGTAGTCTACACAAAACCTCATCTCCCTTTTTCCATCTTTTGAGTGATGCTTTGGTACAAGCACCACAGGACTCGCCCATGGGTTTTCAGAAGGTTCAACCACTCCTAGATCTAGCATTTTCTGAACCTCTTGTTTTATGCAGTCCCTGACATGGTCAGACTGCCTATAGATTTTACTTTTGACAGGTAAGCTGTCTCCAGTATCAATTGTATGTTCACACCAAGATGTGGTGCCTGGCACAGTTGAAAAGAGTTCAGAAAATTGTCCAAGGAGATTTATGCAGTTGTCTTTCTGTTCTGCAGTCAGACAATCTGCTAAAACTACTCCCTCCACTAAAGCATCCTCTTCAGTGGAGGAGAAGAGATCCGGGAGAGGGTCACTCTCTTCTTCCTGTCCTTCATCTTTTGCCATGAGCAGGTTGAGATCAGACCTGTCATAGTAGGGTTTTAGGCGGTTGACATGAATCACCGTAGGGGGACTCCTGGCAGTGCCCAGGTCTACCAGATAGGTAACCTCACCCTTTTTCTCATCAATTAGATGGGGTCCACTCCATTTGTCCTGGAGTGCTCTTGGGGCCACAGGCTCCAATACCCATACCTTCTGTCCTGGTTGGTACTGGATCAGGACAGCCTTCTGGTCATGCCATTGCTTCTGGAGCTCTTGGCTGGCCTGAAGGTTTTTAATGGCCTTTTTCATGTACTTAGCCATTCTGGATCTTAGGTCAAGTACATAGTCCACTATGTCCTGTTTGGGAGCTTTTAAAGGTTGTTCCCAACCCTCCTTCACAAGTGTTAGTGGACCTCTTACAGGGTGTCCAAAGAGGAGTTCAATGGGGCTGAAGCCCACTCCTTTCTGGGGTACCTCCCTGTAAGCAAAAAGGAGGCAAGGTAACAGGACATCCCATCTCCTCCTGAGTATTTCTGTGAGTCCCATTATCACACCTTTGAGAGTTTTCTTAAACCTCTCTACCAGTCCATTAGTCTGTGGATGATAAGGTGTGGTGAATTTGTAGGTTACACCACATTCCTTCCACATAGCTTTCAAGTATGCAGACATAAAGGTGCTACCCCTGTCTGATAAAACCTCTTTTGGCAAACCCACCCTGGAAAATATTCCCAGGAGGGCCTTTGCCACTGCAGGAGCTGTAGTGGTCCTTAGAGGAATTGCTTCAGGATATCTTGTGGCATGGTCCACAACCACCAAGATAAACCTATTGCCTGAAGCAGTAGGAGGGTCAAGGGGGCCAACTATGTCAACCCCTACCCTTTCAAAGGGGACCCCAACCATAGCTAGTGGAATAAGGGGAGCCTTTGGTGTGCCACCAGTCTTGCCAGTGGCTTGTCAGGTCACACACAACTTGCAAAAATCTTTTGTGTCCTGTGACATCCTAGGCCAGTGAAACAGGAGGACAAGCCTTTCCCATGTTTTGATCTGGCCCAAATGCCCAGCCAAAGGAATGTCATGTGCCAGAGTTAGGAGGAACTCTCTGTACTGCAGGGGAATGACCAATCTCCTGGCTGCTCCCGTTTTTGGGTCCCTTGCCTCTGTGAACAAGAGGTGTCCTCCCAGTAAACTCTATGTGAGTCACTGACATCCTCATTTTGCTACTTGACAGCTTGCTGTCTGAGACCCTCTAATGTGGGACAGGATTGCTGTGCCACACTCAGCTTTTCCCTGGCAGGCCTCCCTCCACCCAAAAGCTCAGCAGTGTTTGCTGCCAGCTCATCTGGTGAAGGTTCTGCACAGGGAGGAAATTCTTCTTCCTCAGAAGGAGAATCATCTGTAGAGGGAGGGATAGTGGGTAGGGATTTACCCTTGCTACCCCTAGCTTTAGGGAGCACTTGGTCCATTGTTCCAGGATCCAAGTTACGCTGTCCTTTTTGCTTTTTGGCCTGAGCTCTTGTCAAAGCAAAAATATGCCCAGGAATGCCCAGAATTGCTGCATGAGCCTCCAACTCCACTTCTGCCCAAGCTGATGTCTCTAAATAATTTCCAAGTAGACAGTCTACAGGTAAATCGGAGGCAACCACAACTTTCTTTGGACCAGTACCCCCCCCCCCCCAGTTGAGATTCACAACAGCCATGGGGTGGCTAAGAGTGTTGTTATGAGCGTCTTTCACTTGGTACTGGTGACCAAGTAGGTGTTGTTCAGGGAGTACCAGTTTCTCTATTACCATGGTAACACTGGCACCTGTGTCCCTGTAGGCCTGAACCTCAACACTATTTATTAGGGGAAGTTGCTAGTGCTTATCCATATTAAGGGGACAAGCAACTAAGGTGGCCAAATCAATGGCACCTTCAGAGACTAACACAGCCTCTGTGGTCTCCCTTACAAGACCAATACCAACTAAATTACCAAAAGTGAGCCCAGCTACTCCCCTGGATTGGCTATTAGTAGGTTTGCTCCCACCACCACTGCTATTACTAGGGCCACTAGAGTTTGCAGTAGGGGTTGTGGTAGTGGGAGGTTTGGTGTTTTTCTTTGGGCAACTGGCATCAGTTGTCCAATGGCCTTTGACTTTACACAAATAACACCAAGGCTTTTTAACTTGATTTGAAGAGGATTTGGACCCACCACCCCCACCAGAGGATTTTTGTGGGCCTGATGAAGACTCAGTTTTACTTTTGTCCCCACCCTAGTCAGAAGACTTACCATCCTTCTTCTTTCCATCCTTTTCACCCCCTGTATGAACTTTTCTGTTCACTCTTGTTCTGACCCATTTGTCTGCCTTATTTCCCAATTCTTGGGGAGAGGTCAGATCTGAGTCCACTAGATATTGGTGTAACAAGTCAGACACACAGTTATTCAGAATATGTTTTTTCAGAGTAAGATTATACAGGCTTTCATAGTTAGAAACTTTACTGCCATGTAACCACCCCTCCAAGGCCTTCACTGAACAGTCAACAAAGTCTATCCAGTCTTGTGAGGACTCTTTTCTGGTGTCTCTAAACTTAATCCTGTATTGTTCAGTGGTTAAGCCAAATCCATCCAAGAGTGCATCGTTCAAAACTGCAAAATTGTTAGCATCACTTTCTCTAAAAGTAAGGAGCCCATCCCTACCCTTTCCATTGAAAGATAGCCACAATATAGCAGCCCACTGCCTTTGAGGGACCCCCTGTACCATACAGGCCCTCTCAAGTGCAGCAAACCACTTGTTGATGTCATCCCCCTCCTTATAAGGGGGGACAATCTTGTGAAGATTCCTGGAATCATGCTCTCTAAAAGGATTACTATCAGGAATACTGCTGCTGCCACCATGGGGTCCAAACCCCAATCTCTGTCTTTCCTTCTCCAGGTCTAGGGATTCCTTATCTAAGGTCAGCTGTTGCTGTTTAAGCTTCAGTCTGGTCTCTTCCACTCTCAACTTTTTGAGTTCCCTTTCTAACATGTTGTCTTCAGGGTGGGTGGATTGGGAATGCTGGACACAGAAGATAAATTGGAAACAACAGGGGGAGATCTGTCCCTAACTGACTGAACCCTAATAACCTGGACTCCAGGAATAAAGAAACCCCTACTATGATGGGAGCCTCCATTACTACCAGCATTACTGGGTGGCCCGCTATGGGGCAGATTTGGGACAGAACCCTCCCCACCTCCCTCAAGGAGATCCCCTGAGTCAGAATGGGAGCCTTCTATTATCCTCTCATTTGAAATGCCTGCTTGGGACTCATCATTCACAATAAGCATGTTATATAGAAACTCTTTTGTAGTGTTCTTTCCTATCACTAAACCTCTATCTAAGCAGAGACTCCTTAGGCTCTTGTAATTCAAATTGTCATAAGTAGTATTGACCATTTTAAGAGCCGACTCTACATCAAACATGATAGAAGAAGGTTTAGAGACAGTGAGAAGAAACAAAAAGTTTCAGAACTTTTTAAAGAACAGAGAAAAAACTTTTTCTAACTTTTAGAAACTTTTAGAAGTTTAGAGAAACTTTTCAGAACTTTGTAAAAAGTTTGAGAGAAGAAAAGTAAAACTTTTTGGTTAGGTGTACATACACTGAACTTGTTTTGTATATTATTCTCTTATGAAAAGAACACAATGACAAAGTGGTAAGTAGTTACAAGTACTTATCCCACCGCTGCACAACCAATGTAGGAGGCTGGCCTGGCTTGTAGTGGGTACCATAGGTACTTACACCTTGTGTCAGGTCCAGTTATCCCTTATTAGTGTAGAAGAGGTGTTTCTAGCAGCTTAGGCTGATAGAAGGTAGCTATGGCAAAGCAGCTTAGGCTGAACTAGGAGACATGTAAAGCTACTATACCACTGGTGTCATATGCACAATATCATAAGAAAACACAATACACAGAAGTACTAAAAAATAAAGGTACTTTATTTTTATGACAATATGCCAAAAGTATCTCAGTGAGTACCCTCAGTATGAGGATAAGATATACACACAAGATATATGTACACAAACAAAATTATGCAGGTAATAGCAAAAAGAAGTAATGCAAGCAATGTAAAGTTACAGTTGATTGCAATAGGAGCACATAGGTATAGGGGCAACACAAACCATATACTCCAAAAGTGGAATGCAAACCACGAATGGACCCCAAACCTATGTGAGCTTGTAGTGGGTCGCTGGGACTGTAAGAAAACAGTGAGGTTTAGAAAAATAGCCCACCCCAAGACCCTGAAAGGTAGGTGTAAAGTGCACCTACTACCCCCAGAGAGCACAGAAGTCGTGATAGGGCGATTCTGCAGGAAGAACAAACACCAGCAATGCAACAACAGTGGATGTCTGGACCTGAGTACCTGCAAGACAAGGAGACCAAGTCCAATAGTCGCAACAGTGTCGAGAGTGGGCAGGAGCCCAGGAAATGCCAGCTGAGGGTGCAAGGAAGCTGCCACCTGTTGGAAGAAGCTTGGAGTTCTGCAAGAAAGAAGAGGACTAGGAACTTCCCCTTTGGAGGATGGATGTCCCACGTCGTGAAGAAGCTTGCAGAGGTGTTCCCATACAGAAGGACTGTAAATAAGCCTTGCTAGCTGCAAGGGTTGCGGTTAGGATTTTTGGGTGCTGCTGTGGCCCAGGAGGGACCAGGATGTCGCCACTTGGATGAGGAGACAGAGGGGGTGCCCAGCAACGTAGGGAGCCCTCACAGAAGCAGGCAGCACTCGCAGAAGTACCTGAACAGGCACTTAGATGAAAAGTGAACCAGAGTCCACCCAGAGTCACAAAAGGGAGTCCCATGACGCCAGAGGACAACTCAGAAGGTTGTGCACTGCAGGTTAGAGTGTCGGAGACCCAGGCTTGGCTGAGCATGAAGGAAATCCTGGAAGAGTGCACAGGAGCCGGAGCAGCTGCAAATCACGCGGTACCCAGCAATGCAGTCTAGCGTGGGGAGGCAAGGACTTACCTCCACCAAACTTGGGCTGAAGAGTCACTGGACTGTGGTCGTGACTTGGACAGAGTTGCTGAGTTCCAGGGACCACGCTCGTCATGCTGAGAGGGGACCCAGAGGACCGGTGATGCAGTCTTTTGTTGCCTGCGGTTGCAGGGGGAAGATTCCGTCAACCCACTGGAGATTTCCTCAGAGCTCCTGGTGCAGAGAAGAGGCAGGCTACCCCCAGAGCATGCACCACCCGGAAACAGTCAAGAAAGCCGGCAGGATGAAGCGATACAAGGTTGCTAGTAGTCGTCTTGCTACTTTGTTGCGGTTTTGCAGGCGTCCTGAGCAGTCAGCGGTCGATCCTTTGGCAGAAGGTGAAGAGGGAGATGCAGAGGACCTCTGGTGAGCTCTTGCAGTCGTTATCTGGTGAGATCCCCAAAGCAGAGACCCTAAATAGCCAGAAAAGGAGGTTTGGCTACATAGGAAGGAGGATTGGCTACCAAGAGAGGTAAGAGCCTATCAGAAGGAGCCTCTGACGTCACCTGCTGGCACTGGCCACTCAGAGCAGTCCAGTGTGCCACAAACACCTCTGTTTCCAAGATGGCAGAAGTCTGGGACACACTAGAGGAGCTCTGGGAGGTGCAGGTCAGGGGAGTGGTCACTCCCCTTTCCTTTGTCCAGTTTCACGCCAGAGCAAGGCTGGGGGATCCCTGAACCAGTGTAGACTGGCTTATGCAGAGATGGGCACCATCTGTGCCCCTGAAAGCATATCCAGAGGCTGTGGGAGGCTACTCCTCCCCAGCCCTCACACCTATTTCCAAAGGGAGAGGGTGTTACACCCTCTCTCAGAGGAAGTCCTTTGTTCTGCCTTCCTGGGCCAGGGCTGCCTGGACCCCAGGAGGGCAGAAACCTGTCTGAGGGGTTGGCAGCAGCTGCAGCGGAGACCCCGGAAAGGCAGTTTGGCAGTACCCGGGTTCTGTGCTAGAGACCCGGGGGATCATGGAATTGTCCCTCCAATGCCAGAATGGTATTGGGGGGACAATTCCATGATCTTAGACGTGTTACATGGCCACGTTCGGAGTTACCATTGTGACGCTGTACATAGGTAGTGACCTATGTACAGTGCACGCGTGTATTGGTGTCCCCGCACTCACAAAGTCCGGGGAATTTGCCCTGAACGATGTGGTAGCACCTTGGCTAGTGCCAGGGTGCCCACACACTAAGTAACTTTGCACCCAACCTTCACTAGGTGAAGGTTAGACATATAGGTGACGTATAAGTTGCTTAAGTGCAGTGGTAAATGGCTGTGAAAAAACGAGGCTGTTATTTCACTCAGCCTGCACTGGCAGGCCTGTGTAAGAATTGTCAGAGGTCCCTATGGGTGGCAAAAGAACCCCAATACCCTGGGTACCTCAGTACCATATACTAGGGAATTATATGGGTGTACTAGTATGCCAATGTGAATTGGTAAATTTAGTCACTAGCCTGTTAGTGACAAATTTGGAAAGCAGAGAGAGCATAACCACTGAAGTTCTGGTTAGCAGAGCCCCAGTGAGACAGTTAGGCATCACACAGGGAACACATACAGGGCACATACTTATGAGCACTGGGGCCCTGCCTGGCAGGGTCCCAGTGACACATAGACTAAAACAACATATATACAGTGAATTATGGGGGTAATATGCCAGGCAAGATGGTACTTTCCTACAACTGGCTAATGCATTCACATTCCCAATTGATCTCTCATATTGATTAAGCACATATAATTTGAGTGCACAGGTGTATTTATTCAATGGCAATATATACATAAGTGTTGGGACAGTGAAAGGGAGTGGGCACATGGTGAAAAACATACTCAGGTACGTATGCTGAGCTGTTGGTTGCACTGGGGTATAGTCCATGTGGCGATTGGAAGATGGTGTGAAGGCAGTGGCATGTCAACAAGGTAGATCAGTGACACACAAGGGAGGCAGTTCATGCAGAGTCACTTCCTGGTGCTGTGCTTGGCTAGTGTTCAAGTGGCATACCTGGGTCTGAGGGCACGTTTGCGAAGGTGCAGCTGGGCTGCTGGGGGAGGGGTGCTGGTGTCCTGTAAGTCCTCTGGCGGTGCCACTGGTCCAGTGGATGCTGCAGATGTAGATGGCAGGGCAGTGTCGTGGCTAGTGGTAGGGGCTTGCAGGTGGGTGGAGGACCAGGCTGGCTGTGGTACTGGTGCTACAGCACCCCCTGCAATGGAGGCCATGGTGGCATTGAGCTGTTTCCATTGTTCCATTGCCTCCTGGTGGTGTGCTATCTGCAGCCTTTGATTCTCCTCCTGGGCTGCTGCCTCCATCCTTTGCCCCCCCCCCCCCGGGCCACTGGTGCCCTCCCACTGGCCCTAGCCCCCTGTGCCTTTGTCCCCTGCACAGGTCTGGCAGTCCCACTTGCACCATCATCCTGTCTGTTGGTGGGTGGTGACTCTGGCCTCTGTACATGTGGGCAGCCAGTTCGTGGCCGGGAGACACTGGTGTGGGGTCATTTGGCCAGAGCTGATGATGGTGGCTGAGTGGTAGGGGTGTCAGTGGTGTCCTGGGTGGGGCTTCCTGAGGGTGACTGTCCAGGACTGTGGGATGGGGCGAGGGAGTTCCTCTGTGTCCAGACATCCCTCTGCACTCTCCTAGTGGGGCCTCCATCTTCAGGTGGAGGACTGACACTCCTTGATGTCTCCATCTTGGTGGCATGGGTGGTGGTGCCTGTGTGTGAGAGAATAGACATGTGGGTGTCCCGTACTTTTTTGGCAATTGCTACACTGGTCTGCACTATTTGATGCTTATATTCCCCTGTAGTGGCATGCAAGGTCCCTTCGTGTACATTTTGGTACATTTTTTGTGGGGGATGGAGGTGTATTGTGGGTGCTGTAGTGCCACTGGGATTCCATGCAGGGGTAGGTGACTATGCACAGGGGACTGTATGGTGATTTATTTGTGGGATTCTGGGCATGCAGGGGACCTGGATGTGGGTGTTGTGGAATGGGTAGGGGATGGAGTCCTGGTGGTAGTGAGGGGATAGGGTGATACATGCTTGACAGGTGTGGTGACTATTAAGGTATCATAGTTGACTTACCAGAGTCCAGTTCTCCTGTGACTTTGGTGAGGCTCTCCGGGTGCAGGATAGCCAGGACCTTCTCCTCCCAGTCGGAGTATTCAGGGAGAGGAGGTGGGGGACCACCACCAGTCTTTTGTATGGTGATGTTGTGCCCGGATGCCAAGGACCGCACCTTCCCAAGCAGGTCGTTCCATCTCTTCCTGATGTCCTCCCTTGTGTGTGGATAGTTTCCCACTGTGTTGACCTTGTTGACTATCCTCTGCCATAGCTCCATCTTCCTGACCACGGGTGTCTGCTGCACCTGTGCCCCGAATAGTTGTGGTTAGACCCTGAGTATTTAGTCGACCATGGTCCTTAGCTCCCTGTCTGTGAAGCGGGGGTGCTTAGGGGTGCCATGGTGTGTGCTGTGGGTGGTGTGTTGTAGGTGTATTGGTGAGGGTGCTGTTGTGTGGTTGGGTGTGTGGCTTGTGATGGTGTTTGGGGTATGTATGAGTTTTGGTGGTGAGTTTTGCGTGTGTTACTTGTGTGATGTTGAGTTCAGTGTATGCGTGTTGTGTTGTCAATATCTGTTGTGCGATTGGCGTTGCAAAGGATTGTGGGGTATGTTTGTGTGTGTTTTGCAGTGTTGTGGATGTGTCATGTGTATGGGTTTCAAACTTGCCAATGTGTGCATTTGTTGTTGGTGGGACCCGTTGCTGGCTGTGGCGGTCCGTACTGCCAATGGTCGTTTGGCATTCACTGACTGCCAAGCTGATTTGTGCATCATTATTTGGTGTGCGGAGGATTTGTCTGCATGGTGGTGGCGGGGTGGAGTGTACTGCCTTTCTGCCATCGTTGGCCCTGGCGGTGAGTAGAGGTTGCAAGATTTTTGGAGGTTTGTCTTTTTGGCATCATTATTTGGCGTCGTGCAGTTCACCGCCACTGCCGGTCTTTTGTTCACCGTTAGCAAGGCGGTCGGCGGTGATTACTGCCAAGTTCATAATGAGGGCCCAATTCTCAATCTGGTAAGTTTGGTTACTGGAAAAAAAAGCTAAAAGAGATGCTCCCTCTTTGAGATGTATAAGAAAGGGCAAACAAGTCAACACGAGCTAGAGAACCAAAGGGGAACACTTTTTTTGCTTCACAATATAATCAAGCCTGGTATGTATAGGATAAATTAGTGTTCACACACTCACACACATCCTATCATTCAGCCCAAGAGTGAAGACGTTTCTAGAAGGAAGTAGAGGTCACTGCGTAAGGCATATGGCATCCAACACCAAAGACATATATATGTTTGCAGAATGAAGAAAATCCAGGACTTTGTTGAGTTATTACGCTGATGACTAAGCAGATGAGGGGCCATATTAGGGTAAGGGCACAGTGTGGCTGTTCGCACCATGGATCCAAACAGGGAAAGTGTGCCCTATTACATAGTACTTATTCCGCACTGGGGGCAGCACATTAGTTAAAAATGGCCTGGCTGATTGAAGCTGCCACTATGCCTTTCACAGTGCAGGTGGCACCCGGCCAGCACTCTCAAGTGGGACACAGATCCCCCTGCAGGCATGTAGTAAGTGTGACACCTTCGGGAGAGCAGCACACTGACTGTGTGCGCCCTCTTTTTAGCTGCACCTCTTGCAGCTTCTTTGCCTCTAAGCCGACGCCAACCATAAGCACAGGTACCAAGGCAAAGTGGTTCTTAAACAGAGACTATACAAAAGAGCTTACACCAAACAATGGTGGTCATTACAACCCTGGCGGACGGTGTTAAAGCTGCGGAAATACCGCAAACAGGCTGGCGGACAAAAAAAGGGAATTATGACCCTGGCGGAAACCGCCAACAAAGACAGCCACTTTAACACTTCGCCCGCCACGGCGGTACAGACAAGCAGCGCGGCGGTCACCGCCAACAGACAGGCGGAAGACAATGTACCGCCCACAGTATTACAATCCGCCACCTTTTCCGGGGCGGATTCTCCGTGGATAAAAACACGGCGGAAACAGCTTTTGCTATGGGAAAACGCTCACCTGAACATATCCCACGAGGAACGAGGACTCCATGGAGCCGGAACTTCAAATACTCTCTGCCCTTGTGTTTCTGCTCCTCTACGGCCAACAGCTACGTAGGCGCCGAAGACAACGGTGAGTACTGCACCTACGACACGGGGAGGCAAAAGTTAGGGGGACACCCACCAAACCCCCTCCACCCCCACCCTCGCATATTACAACATACACACCAATGCATTCACAAACAATCACAGTAACAACCCACAATCCCCCCAGAAGAATGAAAATACAAAGCGAAATTTGGTCAAACAATGTAATGTGCCAATATACATGTCATACAAAAATATACAGATATATGTTTGAAAATCAGTCATAATTATATACAATACGAGAAGTAGTGCAGATATGTACATAACAATGTCCGTGCACCATCAGTCCAAAAATGCATGGGCGAGGCCCACAAACGATACCAGACCACAATCGGAGAGAACACTGCAGGGGCATCAGATAGAAATACTACAGGCACCTCAGGGGGAAGGGAAGGGGGGGCACCTCAGCCGGATGACTGCAAAGCCAGATCCACGACGGGGCTCCATGTCCATTTATGCAATCCTGGGGAGTGCAAAGCCACAGTCTCTCAAGTCTCTACAGTGGGTGGGTTGCCCACTGTGCCATCCTGGGGAGTGCAAAGCCACAGTCTCTCAAGTCTCTACAGTGGGTGGGTTTCCCACTGTGCCATCCTGGGGAGTGCAAAGCCACAGTCTCTCAAGTCTCTACAGTGGGGGGGTTTCCCACTATGCCATCCTGGGGAGTGCAAAGCCACAGTCTCTCAAGTCTCTACAGTGGGTGGTTTGCCCACTGTGCCATCCTGGGGAGTTCAAAGCCACAGTCTCTCAAGTTGATGCAGGTCTCTACTGGTACTGGGGGGGACTGGTGTCCAAACTGGATGAGTCTCCCCATGAAAGGTCGTGTCCTGTCACTGTCCCAGCTGCACATGGGATAAGGATGCCTGATGTGGCGGTCCATTCATTCCTACCCGGTGCTTGCCCTGTTCAGCGGTGCTTTGCCATGGCGGTCTTTGCCCTGTTCAGCGGTGCTTCGACATGGCGGTTCAGGACTGTTCAGCGGTGCTTTGCCATGGCGGTCTTTGCCCTGTTCAGCGGTGCTTTGACATGGCGGTTCAGGACTGTTCAGTGGTGCTTTGCCATGGTGGTCTTTGCCCTGTTCAGCGGTGCTTTGACATGGCGGTTCAGGACTGTTCAGCGGTGCTTTGCCATGGCGGTCTTTGCCCTGTTCAGCAGTGCTTTGACATGGCGGTTCTGATACGGACATTGGTGTGTGGCATGACGTTCTCTACACTGGACATTGGTGTGTGGCATGACGTTCCATCATTGCCCAGCGGGGCTGTGGCAGCCGGGGCCCTCCAGGGCACTGACTCCGGCGGTGGCGGTGGTCTCCTGACCAGTGACGATACTTGGGCCCTCCTGGGCTGTGACTCTGGCGGTTGTCTCCTGACCAGTGACGATACTTGGGCCCTCCTGGGCTGTGACTCTGGCGGTTGTCTCTGGACCAGTGACGATACTTGGGCCCTCCTAGGCTGTGACTCTGGTGGTGGTCTCCTGACCAGTGACGATACTTGGGCCCTCCTGGGCTGTGACTCTGGCGGTGGTCTCTGGACCAGTGACGATACTTGGGCCCTCCTGGGCTGTGACTCTGGCGGTGGTCTCTGGACCAGTGACGATACTTGGGCCCTCCTGGGCACTGACTCCGGCGGTGGCGGTGGTCTCCTGACCAGTGACGATACTTGGGCCCTCCTGGGCTGTGACTCTGGCGGTGGTCTCTGGACCAGTGACGATACTTGGGCCCTCCTGGGCTGTGACTCTGGCAGTGGTCTCTGGACCAGTGACGATACTTGGGCCCTCCTGGGCACTGACTCCGGCGGTGGCGGTGGTCTCCTGACCAGTGACGATACTTGGGCCCTCCTGGGCTGTGACTCTGGCGGTGGTCTCCTGACCAGTGACGATACTTGGGCCCTCCTGGGCTGTGACTCTGGCGGTGGTCTCTGGACCAGTGACGATACTTGGGCCCTCCGGGGCACTTACTCCGGCGGTGGCGGTGGTCTCCTGACCAGTGACGATACTTGGTCCCTCCTGGGCACCGACTCCGGCGGTGGTCTCCTGACCAGTGACGATACTTGGGCCCTCCTGGGCTGTGACTCTGGCGGTGGTCTCTGGACCAGTGACGATACTTGGGCCCTCCTGGGCTGTGACTCTGGTGGTGGTCTCTGGACCAGTGATGATACATGGGCCCTCCTGGGCACTGACTCCGGCGGTGGCAGTGGTCTCCTGACCAGTGACGATACTTGGGCCCTCCTGGGCTGTGACTCTGGCGGTGGTCTCCTGACCAGTGACGATACTTTGGCCCTCCTGGGCTGTGACTCTGGCGGTGGTCTCTGGATCAGTGACGATACTTGGGCCCTCCTGGGCACTTACTCTGGCGGTGGCGGTGGTCTCCTGACCAGTGACGATACTTGGGCCCTCCTGGGCACTGACTCCGGCGGTGGCAGTGGTCTCCAGACCAGTGATGATAATTGGGCCCTCCTGGGCTGTGACTCTGGCGGTGGTCTCTGGACCAGTGACGATACTTGGGCCCTCCTGGGCTGTGACTCTGGCGGTGGTCTCTGGACCAGTGACGACGGTGCTGGCGGTTGTGTCTCGACCGCCGGAAATGATGGCGCACTTCTCCGCCGTGACACTCACAACAGGCTGGGCAGACTTCCTCTGGCCCTTCCCCACCTTTGGTGGAGTCACAGCTGACTCTCCAATCCCCTTGGAACCCATGTCAGTTGTTTTCCCACCAGGAGTCTTAACACGGTCCCGTCGTCCACTCTCCAATTTTAGAGCCTTTACAGGGGGTGGGCTGCCAGTGCCTTGGCTCCGGGTCCTACTTCCTGCCCCGGTGGCCGGTGCACTCCACAAACCTTGAACAGGCACCACTGGTATTGGAGGCTTTTTGGCTGAGGCGCTACGACGGGACTGATGAATTGGAGGGGGTGGGGGCAAAAAGGTCAACTTTACAGAGGGACAGTTTCTGACGAACACTGGGATGGGTAGCTGGAGGGGGTCTGGGAGTGGAGGAAGAGGAGGTGGTTGTCGGAGGTGTCACTTTAGGTGTTTTGGGTGCAGGTGCAGGTACTGGATGCTGCCGTGAGGTGGATGGATGTTGGGTGAGTGATTGCCGGCGTTTGTGTACTTTGGGAGGGGGCGTCAAAGAAACACTGGGAGAGGACACAGGGGACGTGTAAATGGCAGTGGAGGTGGTGAGTGCAGGTGAGCGGCTTGTGGTGCTGGGTGTCCTGGTGCGATTCATGGTGCCTGTAGATGTGATGCATGCAGGTGTGTGTGTAGACGAGACTGGGAGGGAGGAGGGAGAAGAGGAGGAGGGGGACACAGTGGAGGCAGTGGATGTTGCTGTGTCTGTATGTGGGTGAGGCTTGCGTGAGTGCCTGTAGTGTGTGTGGTGCCTATGTTTGCTTGAGCTACTTGTGTGTGTTGACTTGTGTGCATGCTGGTCTGTAGGTGTGCTTGGGATGGGCTGGGGTACAGGAGATTGGGTCTGGGTGGAGGAAGTTGGAGTGGGGAGGCTAGACACAGGGACAATGGCTGCCATCAGTGCTGAGGCCAGAGATTGCAGGGTTCACTGAAGGACAGCCTGACCAGAATGAATGCCCTCCAGGAATGCATTACCGTGTTGCAACTCTCATTCTACACCCTGGATGGCATTCACAATGGTAGACTGCCCAACAGTGAGTGACCTGAGGAGGTCAATGGCCTCCTCACTGAGGGCAGCAGGGGTGACTGGGGCAGGGCCTGAGGTGCCTGGGGCAAAGGTGATGCCCACCCTCCTGGGTGAGCGGGCACGGGGCGAACGCTGAGGGGCTGCTGGGAGCGCGGGGCTGGTAGGGGAGTTGGCGGCTGTACCTGTAGAGGTTGGAGCACAGATGGTGAACGAGTCTGTGTCGCTGCTTGGTGATCCGGTGGCCGACGTGAAGCTCCCCTCGCCCTCCGTCCCACTAGTGCATTCAGAGTCCGTGGTGTGGCCCTCCATGGCCATGTGGGATGCAGCTCCCTCGTGCTCCGGTGCCACTGTACCTCCGCCTGTTGATGCTGATGTACAAAAGGACAGGGAGAGCAGAAAAAGGGGGGGAGACAGAAGAAAGAGAGTTTTAGTGCATGGCATACCGCTACCGTTGGCGGACAAGACAAACGCAGCAGCCCCCTGCATTATGCCGTGCTCCTGCCCTCTACACATGCAATTTCTGGGATATGGCCTATATGGCAATGGTGGCCATCTGCGCACATGGATGCCACAGGGGCATCTATACCTCGACTTGGCACTCTGCTTAGGTGGGGTAGAGTGCCACATGGCCTACATTACGGAGGGGCCTTGCCTACCTAACTCGCCCTGGCCTAGGGACACCCACAGCCCACCTCCCCCACCCAGACACCTCCACTGCACGCAAAGTCTGCAGAATGAGGTTGTACTCACCCCCTTGTGTCTGCTGTGATGCCCTCAAGCGCCCATCCAACTCCGGGTAGGCCACCGCCAGGATCCGGAACATCAGGGGGGTCATTGTGCGACGGACACACCTCCCACGTTGGGAGGCCATCCCCAGCTGAGCCTCCGCCGTCTTCTTGCTGCAGCGGCGAATGTCCTCCCATCTCTTCCGGCAGTGGGTGCCCCGTCTCTGGTGGGCCCCCAGGGTCCGGACCTTCTTGGCGATGGCACTCCAGATGTCCCTCTTCTGGTGGGCGCTGACCTACATGACATGCACAAGGGAAGAAGAACAGTCATAACCAACTGCACCGTCGTCGTGAGTGGCCCCCTCCCTACTCTGGCCATTTGGCCCATTCATTCACATGCATTAATGTTCTATGAACTCTGCCCCCTTCCCTCTTCCAACCAGCCCTCTCCACCCAGGCCTAGCCCATACAACGTGCTCCCTGTGTACTAACCTGTTGGTCTGGAGGACCGTAGAGTAGCGGGTACTGGGGGAGGACCCCGTCTACCAGTTTCTCCAACTCCTGTGCAGTGAAGGCAGGGGTCCTTTCCCCAGACACAGCAGCCATCGTCGCTTCCAGACCGAGGTCACAGCAGCACTTGCAGTGTAGGTCCTCTCCTGTCGAAGGTCAGGTATCTAGTGATTGAACAGATAGAAAATGGCGGTGACGTCCGCGGCGGTGACGTCCGCGGCGGTGCGCATCATCTAGCTAGCCCTACACTCAACACACATACAGGAAGGGTTTTGTGAGTGGTGTAGTCTTGTGTGTAACTGTGGGTACATACCTGGAGGAATAATGACTGGTTCTTAGCTGTTGTCCTTCGTAGGCACCGTCAGCTGGGACATATGAGAAGATGGTGGAATCCTCCGGTGTACCGACCGCTGGTGGACCTGTTGACAATGGAAGAGAGACATGTCATCGTAACCTACCGGTTTGACCGTGCCACAATCCAGGAACTATGTACCCAGTTGGAGCCGGACCTGATGTCACCAATCCGCCATCCGACTGGAATCCCCCCTGACGTGCAGGTGCTGTCAGTGCTCCATTTCCTTGCAAGTGGCTCTTTTCAGACAACAGTGGCCATGGTATCAGGGATGTCCCAGCCTATGTTTTCCAACGTGTTGTCCAGAGTGTTGTCTGCCCTGCTGAAACACGTAAGGAGATACATCATTTTCCCTCAGGTGGAGGATTTGCCTACAGTGAAAGGTGACTTCTATGCCTTTGGACATATCCCCAACGTCATAGGTGCCATTGATGGGACCCATGTAGCTCTGGTTCCCCCCCCCCCACAGGAGTGAACATGTGTACAGAAACAGGAAGAGTTATCATTCAATGAATGTCCAGATGGTCTGTTTGGAAGACCAGTACATCTCGCAGGTAAATGCTATGTTCCCTGGCTCAGTGCATGATGCCTACATCCTGTGGAATAGCAGCATCCCTGATATGATGGGTCAACTCCAGAGGCACCGTGTATGGCTATTGGGGGACTCTGGTTACCCCAACCTGTCCTGGCTATTGACCCCAGTGAGGAACCCCAGGACCAGGGCAGAGGAACAGTACAATGAGGCCCATGGGCGGACTAGGAGGGTGATCGAACGCACCTTCGGCCTCCTGAAGGCCAGGTTCAGGTATCTCCATATGACAGGTGGATCCCTATTCTACTCACCGAAGAAGGTGTGCGACATCATCATCGCCTGCTCCATGCTCCATAATTTGGCTTTGCGACGCCAGGTGCCTTTTCTGCAGGAGGATGATCCAGATGACGGTGTTGTAGCAGCTGTGGAGTCTGTGGAGCCTGTGGACAGTGATGAGGATGAAGCTGAGGAAGAAGGCAACGACAACAGGGAGTCCGTCATACAGCAATATTTCCAGTGAAACACAGGTGAGAACAGTTTCATTTTTAGCATTACATTAACTTTCACACGTCTACCTCTATCCTGTTTCTCGATTTAAATCACTATTTGGTAACTGAGTTGTACACTTCCATTATGGTTTCACAGGTGTGGTTACCTACGTGTCAACTGCTTGCATCCTTCAAGGGCTTGTGATGTGTGACATAGGTATGTTAGCCTTACAATGGTAAACCCATTATGACACTGTCATTGATAATACATATTTACTAAATCACAGACTGACTCCAGATTGTTTTGTGTTTCAAGGGTGTTTATTGAAGTGCTCAGAAATGGGAGGGGGTTGTAAAATGAGGATGGGTGATGTCGGAGGAATGTCCATGGCAGAGTCCAGTCTATTAGTCTCACAGGTGCACTGCCCATCTGGGCATCGGAAGTGGAGCTGGTGAAGTTTAAGTATGGACAGGGTAACAAAGTGGGACAGTGGGAGGACAATCAGGGTGGTCTCATTTCCTGGCGGGGGTCTTGCCATCTTGCTCTGTCCTGTTCCTGGATCTGAGGGACCGCTTGCGTGGTGGTTGTCCATCTGCAGGGGGTGGGGTGCTGGTGTGTTGGTCCTGTGGCGGGGCGTCCTGTCCACTAGCGCAGGCGGAGGTGGTGGGCAGTTCATCGTCCTGGCTAGTGTCAGGGGCCCCTTGGAGTGCCATGGTGTCCCTCAAGGTCTGCTGTATGTCCTTCAGCACCCCTACGATGGTGCCCAGGGCGGAGCTGATGGTCCTGAGCTCCTCCCTGAACCCCAAATACAGTTCGTCCTGCAGGCGCAGGGTCTCCTGCAACTTGTCCAGGACCGTCGCCATCGTCTCCTGGGAGTGGTGGTATGCTCCCATGATGGAGGAGAGGGCCTCGTGGAGAGTGGGTTCCCTTGGCCTGTCCGCCCCCTGTTGCACAGCAGCCCTCCCAGTTCCCCTGTGTTCCTGTGCCTCCGTCCCCTGGACCGTGTGCCCACTACCACTGCCCCCAGGTCCCTGTTGTTGTTGGGGTGGTGGGTTAGCCTGGGTGCCCTGTAGTGGTGGACACACCGCTGATTGACCTGTCCTGGGTACGGAGGTATGGGCCCGCTGGGTGGGTGCTGTGCTGGTGTTACCAGAGGGTGGAAGGTCGGTGTTGGGCTGTGCCTGTGCAAGGGGAACCGACTGTCCCGAGGCCCACGATGGTCCAGGCTGGTCATCAGGATCCAGTAGGGCAGAGCTGCTCTCGTCACTGTGGGCCTCTTCTGGGGGTGGAGTGGTGTTGTCTGGACCCTCTGGTGTGGTGACGGTCCTTCGGGTTCCTGCAGGGGCATAAGAGCTAGATTATTGCATGTGTGTGTGTAATGGTGTGCAATGGGTGGGTGTTTGTGTACCCCAGTGCAAGCATTCCTGTGTGTGGGGTTGTGTGGTGATGGTTGGGGGGGGTGTACTGGGTATGTGCAGTGGGCATGCTTTAGTGAGGGGTGTCCATGCTTAGTTGTGTCATGCAGGGCTTTGTGTTGGGATGGGTGGTTTGTGTCATGGGTACATTAGTGAGGAGTTGTAGTGATAGGGGAGGGGGTGAGGGACGGGGTGTGTGGTAGCATGCAGGTAGGGTGGGGGATATGATAGTTAAGAATTGACTTACCAGTGTCCCATCCTCCACCGACTCCTGCGAGGCCCTCAGGATGCAAGATGGTCAAGACTTGCTCCTCCCATGTTGTTAGTTGTGGGGGAGGAGGTGGGGGTCCGCCGTCAGTCCGCTGTACCGCGATGTTGTGCCTGGAGACCGTTGAATGCACCTTCCCCCGTAGGTCGTTCCACCTCTTCCTGATGTCCTCCCTATTTCTTGGGTGCTGTCCCACGGCGTTCACCCTGTCGACTATTCTGCGCCATAACTCCATCTCCCTGGCTATTGATGTGTGCTGTACCTCTGAGCCAAATAACTGTGGCTCTACCCAGACGATTTCCTCCACCATGACCCTGAGCTCCTCCTCGGAGAAGCGGGGTTGTCTTTGGCGTGACATGGGGTGTTGTGGGTGATGTGTGGGGTGGTGTATGTGGTGATGGTTGTGGTGAGTGTAGTGGTGTGTGGTGTTTTGTGCGTGGATGTTGTGTGGGTGATGGTGTTGTGTGCCTCTGTGTAGTGGGGTTGTCTATTCTGTGCTCTCTCTCTGTCCTTCGTTCGTGTTTTTTTGGTCATAGGGGTTTGTGGGTGATGTGGGTGTGTGTTTTATATTGTATTGGGTGTGTGGGAGTGTTGTTTGTATGTGTATCAGGTGTGTGTATTTGGAATTGTCCAATGTGTTTGTGTTTTGTATATGTGTGTGTATTTTGAGCATGGTGGTGTGTACCGCCAATGGAATACCGCGGTTGAAAGACCGCCGCGTGGATTCGTGGGTCGTGATAGCATGGGCGTGTTTCTGTTGGCGTGGAGGTGGAGAATTTGTTTACCCAAGTTTATCACTGACCTTTGGTGTGGCGGTGTTGTGTGGGTGTCTGAATTTCGGCGGATTCCAAGATGTGTGTCATAATAGCTGTGGCGGAATACCGCCGCCGCCGCGGTGTATTGGCGGTCTTCTGCACGGCGGTAAGCGCCTTTTACTGCCAATGTTGTAATGACCCCCAATATTGTTAGTAAAGACGAATTGAAGGTTATCTCAATAGAAAAGTAGTCTCTGTTTGGAGAAGTTACACACAGAATTAATTGCTGTTGTGGGAGGAGTCACACTAGATCCAAAAATCACACAGTTCTTGGACTTTTATTGAACTATCCCTTCTTTAGGTGGGCTCATCAACCAAAAAATAGTAAACTTTTACAAGCTCCCCACGACGAATATATGCAGGGATGGACTGTCCTCCTCTAGGGCAATCAGCCAGTGCCTAATGCGCTGGTCTGACAGTTCAGTGAGTGGGTTATGTTTGGGCTGTTTGTGGGACTGTTTTATGGTATGGTGGGCCAGTTTTTACTGTTTTTTTCCTTGAATTGAAAACAAACATTGCCTGCAGCAAGCTCAAGTCCATGCAATCCCTCATGCCAAACAAAACACTTATATGGCATGTTTTTCCAAGTTCAAAACTGCCCCAATTTGCCAACATGGGCAACTTTTGCTATTTCCATATGTGGGCCACTTTTATTTTGGTGTCAGGTCTATTATTTGTCCTAATCTGACACTATATTTCTGAGAGAAACTGTGTGAAGAGTGTATATGTTTTTTTTGGTTATCATGAAAAACACACAGGATTTCACTATTCACTATTCAATGGATCGCTAAGACCAGACTCAATTCTTACACAACTCACAAGCAGTTGGAAATGGTTTCTATGTTGTGGTCCTATTTACTTTAAAGTCAAAATATGTTTTCCTAAACTATTTCATTTCAAAATTCTGAATAGTGGCCATTTTTGTCATATTCAGTTGCAAGTTAAAGTAGATTGCATGTTCTTACTTCGTGAACGAATGACATGATATTGTGAATGTGTTGACTAAACATGCAACACTAACTGGCCTAGTTTCAAGTCTGTCCACCTACTGCCAACCTTTCATCCAAGTGTCCGTGAAAACTGCCATTGCTGGTGCGGATTAAGGAGAAGTGAAAAGGTGACACATACGGGCATATTCTAGGAATTGTCAAAGTATGCTAAACACTGGATGCCAAAGTATTTTCCAGAGTATGACTATCAAGCCTGGATTAGCTGTGTAACCTTAGTGTGCCTGATAAATATGGCAGAGGGTGGAATATTGAAAGAGGAGAGAGGCGATGAGTTCCAACTGTCGAGAATCCACTTGTCAGCATCACCTTACAAAAGTTTCACAGACACCCCCACCTGGGCACTACCCTTGTTAAGAGGGAGGGGCCAAGGGCAAATTTACACTTTTTCAAAGCCTTCCCCACACCCGTACTGTGAAGCACTTGGAACTGAAATGTTAAGTATCATTATCTCAATAACCGTTGCATGTGAATAATGCAGTATAATAGGTGTCAACCCAGTGGTAGCTGAAGTGACATCACACATCTTTGGACCCCCTTGATGACATCACATGATTCCGATCACTCTTTCAGTGGTCCCTGAGAGCAACCATGGTAAAGGCCGTGGCAGAGATACTAATGGGCTAGCTAGGCGTACGATATTCCATAATTGCTGTGCATGCATGGTATAATGTAATATTTCTATAAATTTTATGACAAGACCGGAGGCTCCTATTATGCGTTCTTTTCTTGCTTTAATTGAAACAGCAGCAAGTGAATAAACTACAAATCCCATGGGCGTAGAGAACCCGAGTCAATGGGAAACAATTTGAAGTCCATAAACAATAACCAATGACATTAATGTAAGGTATTATGACGTAACTGGACTGCGAACAGCCCTCTTTTCTTGCTGCTCGCAGCCAGTTAAGTAATTTCCCTTTTTTCTCCGTTTTATTCTGTCATATATTGTAAATACTGTTTAATATTTTGCTTTGTTGCTATGCGCGCTATATGAATTATTGTCTCCTTCGTCCTCGTTACTCAATCGGTAAGTTGCCGCACGTTTGTTTACTTATTTTATTTAATTTGGCCCTCGCGCGCTTCTGTCTCACGCGCACGCTGCGTTCCGTTGCTGTGGCGGTTTACCTGGCTACTCGGGCGTTCAGCCGTTATTTTGGCTCGTGCCTGAGGAGATAGGAGTTTGCTGCCGAAGCGGGCGTCAGTCAGCTCTTCACAGCGCATCTGAAGTGTTTTTTTCCATTACCGACTGTGCTCCTCGTCCTGACGTGGTTCCCCTGCCTTCTCTCGTTTTCTTGTGAGACGCCCCAGTTTACACCCCGGGGCGGGGCCTATTGGATTATACACTCCCAATCCTTGCACATTAACCCTCAAGCACCCATTCTGACTAGTTTGTTTGAGTTTGATTCGTCCTTTAGTTCTGCTTAGTAAAAATTGAGTCTGGCAGTTCCACTTCACTTCAGGTTGACCAGGAGGAAGTGTCTGCCATTAAACAAGACATTAATATGTTTATTCAGAATTCAGTACAACAAGCTGTCAATACTTCTATTAATAAATGATCAAAAAATCTGGAATGTTCCGTCTTAAAGATGTTAAACAAGACTTTATCTGCCCAGTCTGCAGGGGATTGCAGACAGCGCCTTTCTCCCGGGTCAAAAAATTTACAAAAAACGGCGCTAAAGATTTGTGAGGTTCCCTCACCCATGGCAGAGGACGCGGTTCCTCAAAAGACTCCAAGTAAGGAGAATAAAATTTCAGAAGGTACAGCTCAAAAGCGCAAGGCCAAAACCAAGCATGTTATATCTCCCTTAATTATTTAATCTATTCCTGATACCAATGACGATGTACCTGACGCAGATTCAGATGTTGTTCCATCTGACCATGATGACGTTGACTCCTCGCCCATTCCTAAAAAGTCTAAACTTTCCTCTTCTGACGCAGGCACTTCAAACCCACTTCTAGATTGCGAAGGTGTGCCTATGTTTGACCCCTCATTTATTTTACATCCCAATTCGACTGAATGGTATCCAGCAGCTCATGTTGGAGAATACGTGTCAGCCAAATTATTTAGTTCATTGGACAAGCAGACTCGAGCCAAGCTCAAATCAGAGTGTCCTCGTCCCTCTTTGGTGCACAAATCCTCTACTACCCCTGTTATAGACCAACCCATTTTAACATTCTTCACTAGGTTTGGCAAAGATCCTAGAAAAGGGATTGATAAAGCCTGGTCCTCATGCCAGGACAAATTATTGGATACTATTGGTCCTCTTACGAGGATTTTTGACATGGCTGAATCGGCCAGGATTGATGGGTCTTTTATTGATCCAGAAGAACTGTCCTTATGGGTCCAGAGGTCGTTTTGCCTTCTAGGAAACGCTAATTCGGCCATTTCTCAGGAAAGGCGCAAAGGCATTCTTCTCAAATTAGATCCCAAATTGGTCCACCTTGCCACTCTCCAACCTCAGATAAAAACAGAGGGTTTTTTGTTTGGTGATAATTTTATTAAAGAAATAGGTAAATACGTTGCCACCTTCACATCGCTCGACAAGGCCCAACAGTCTCTAAAGAAAGTATTTCATCAACGGGTTTTTGCCAGGGCTGGCAGAGGCAGGAGCCGCTTTGCTGGCCGCCCATACTACAATCAAGGCTCCCGTGGCAATTTCAACGCAGGATACCAAGAATTCAGACCTCAGTTTTACCCGCAAAGGACCAGAGGGTATCGCTCCAGAGGCTTCAAAAATACCAGAAATACCAACCAAACAGGTAAATCTTTTCCTTTCTCATGTCGCCGTGGGCGGCCGTCTCTGTCATTTTCTACCAAATTGTTTATTAATCACCTCAGATCCTTGGGTTCTAAACACTGTTCAGGGTTACATGATAGAATTCTATTCAATCCCAGTACAATGCATCGCTCCTCCTCTTCCTCATTTCTCTACAGAAATGTACGCTCTTATTTCCTCGGAGGTTCAATCCCTTCTCCAGAAGCAAGCTATTGCTCTCACACACCCAGATCCCGCAGGCTTCACCAGCTCCATTTTCTTGGTTCAAAAGAAGAACAAGAAAATGCGACCGGTTATCAATCTCAAGTCTTTCAACCAGTTTGTTGTTTACCGCCACTTCAAGATGGAAACCATCCTCCATCTCAGGGATTCCCTTTTGCAGAACGATTGGATGGTTCGTTTGGATTTGCAGGATGCCTATTTGGTCGTCCCGATACATCCAGAACACAGGAAGTTTCTCCAATTCCAATGGCTCGATCAATTTTTCCACTTTACATCTCTACCTTTCGGTCTTTCCTCAGCGCCATGGTGTTTCACAAAACTCATGAAGCCAGTGGTGGCACACCTCAGAGCTCGGGGTGTAAGGCTCCTCATTTATCTAGACGATATTCTTCTCATGAGTCATTCGCCACAATTACTCATAACGAACCTCAATCTAACCTGTACTCTCCCATCGGATTTGGGATTCATTTTCAACAAGGAGAAATCTCTTCTTCTCCCTACCCAAAGTATAGAATTCTTAGGTTTTCTAATAAACTCAGTTTCGGCCACCCTACTTCTCCCTCCGGCAAAAATAAAATCTATAAAGTCAGAGATTCTCCAAGTTTTACGTCGTTCGTCCATTTCCCTAAGAACTCTCGCTCGCATCGTCGGTCTCCTCTCCTCTTCCATACAGGCCATATTTCCAGGTTCCTTGCATTACCGGGCTCTTCAGCGCCTAAAGATTCAACATTTACGCAAAGGGCTTTCTTATGCAGACGTTATTCCTCTAGACTACGATTCCCGTACAGAGTTGCAATGGTGGACAGACCATTTAGATGCCTGGAACGGGAGAACTATCTTTCGATCAGCCCCAGATCTTGTATTAGAGTCAGATGCAAGCCTAACCGGCTGGGGGGCCTGTTGTGGTCCAATCTCGACTGGAGGTTCATGGTCGTTAGAGGAGTCCAAGTTGCATATCAATTGTTTAGAGATGCTTGCAGGCTCCTTTGCAATCAGAAGCCTCGCAAAGAACAAGGTCTGTTGCGCTATCCTTCTCAGGATGGACAATATTTCAGCGGTCCATTACATAAACCATCTCGGCGGTACAAGATCCAAACCCCTAGCAGAATTAGCAAAGAGCTTTTGGGAATTTTGCCTTACAAACCAAATTTCAGTTCATGCAGAATATCTTCCGGGAACTCTCAACTCTGTCGCCGATTGGCACTCTCGTCATCTCCACGACTCAAGCGATTGGATGCTCCATCCCACGATCTTCCACTTTCTTCAAAACAAATGGGGGCCCATGACGATCAACTTGTTCGCATCTCGTCTCAACACTCATCTACCTCAATTCTTCAGTTGGCGTCCGGATCCTTTGGCCCTGGCTTCCGATGCATTCCTTCAAGATTGGTCCAAGTTCCTTTCATACGCTTTTCCCCCCTTCGTTATGATCAGCAGAGTGTTAGCTCAGGTCCGTCGTCAGAAAGCTACTTTAATTCTTATCGCCCCTTTCTGGCAATCCCAGATTTGGTTTCCAACTCTTCTGGAATTATCCATAGATTTACCTTTTCTCATCCCTTCTTTCCCAGACCTTCTCTTGGATCCCCTGCAACGCCCGCACAACCTCATTCTCGACAACGTCCTCTCTCTTTCAGCATGGAAAATTTCGGGAGTTCCCAACACTTCCCTCTCATTTCGTCACAGGCTTCGGAATATATCAGACAGTCCTGGGCTCCTGGAACAAGAAAGGCTTACAAATCAGCTTGGGCTTTATGGCATAGCTGGTGTCTGGGAAAACACATCGATTCCTTTTCAGCAGATGTCACCTTTATAGTGAATTTCCTTGCCGCTGAGGCCAGTAAGGGCAAAGCTTATCGTACTATTAATCTGTACAGGTCAGCTATTTCTTCTAATCACCAGTTTGTCAACGGAAAACCGGTGGGTGAACACCCACTTATTTGTCGTCTTTTGAAGGGAGTAAAGTTCGCCAATCCTCCGTTACCTAAGTACAGTTTTTTATGGGATGTTAATGTAGTTCTGAATTTTTTCCTCACATGGCCCGACAATTCTTCTCTTTCTTTAAAGATGTTGTCGGCTAAACTCACCATGTTGTTGTGCCTTATTTCTATTAAACGAATTTCTGATGTCAGAGCTCTAGATATCTCTGCAAGACAGTTTACTCCGTCTGGTGTACTTTTTACTGTGCCTCGAAGAACAAAAACAAATTTACAGTCTGTTTTTTACCCATATTTTCCGGATCGTCCTAAATTATGTGTTGCTCAATGTTTAAAAGCTTATGAACTCATGACTGCTCATCTAAGAACGTCCTCTAATACTCAATTGCTTATCTCCTTCAGGAAACGTTATGAGCCGGTGCCTTCGGCCACCTTGGCTTGCTGGGTTAAGTGGATTATGTCTTTGGCTGGGATTAACATTTCCACTTTTGGAGCTCACTCTTCCAGAGGTGCTATGGCTTCCAAAGCCTTTTCGATCTCAGAAGCAGCTCTGCAGAATGTTTAGGATGTTAACCACACTAAAACCAGGGGCGGCTGGTGTTTAAGGGCTAAGGGGCTGCGCCCCCCAGACTTTTCTGGGCTCTCTAGTGAAGCATATATTTAATTACATGATGAAAGTAAAACATTTTCTGCACAACATTTTCGGAGTGAAAGTTGTGCACTTTGATAAGCCCCACTGCGCCTGCGTCTGTACGTGGCTGAAAGCTGCACAGTAGGGCTGACAAGGCTTGCCCATGCAAAGCCCTTACGTTTTCTCAGAACGCAGTGACGTCCCTGGCTTATCTCCTCCTCCACCAGAAGCCCTGATAGTAAACAGCCTGGAGCGTTTTTTTGTTCAGCCCGGGTTTCTGAAAACTTCATGTCACTGATATTATTATCCACCCTTTCCTATTTACTCAAATGGTGGGGTGTGATCAGAAGGGTCTATGTACCAGAGGTCACATTTTATTAAAAGAACGTGGCATTGTGCAAAGAAAATGCCCTTTTCCTGCATCACAATCAGTCTGTGGCATGGAAATGGAATAAATACAATAAATAACTCCATCCAGGGCTCTCTGGGAGACAGGAGTGTGACCTGAAGACCTCAAGTCATAAATATGTCAAAGACAACCCTGCACACAAGTAAGTTGGAGCTCTATCTTTTTTACAGACAATAAGAAGAAAATCTGTTCTCTCAGCTCTCCTCTCCCTTCACTGCCTCTGTAGGTGATTTCGTCTCTCAAAGGCAGTAATGGTTCCAGTAATTTATCATGGCTAGTTATGCTGGTTTTATTTCTTCTGCAGACTAATGTGATATGTCATATTA
The DNA here is from genome assembly GCF_031143425.1 of Pleurodeles waltl. Lineage (NCBI taxonomy): Eukaryota > Metazoa > Chordata > Amphibia > Caudata > Salamandridae > Pleurodeles > Pleurodeles waltl. The sequence goes on from NC_090445.1 coordinate 1,318,255,786, forward strand.
AACATGTAATCTGCAGCTCAAATAAACGTGTACCTTTTATCACTGAAACTGCTGGATACTAAATGGGTGAGGCAATGTGTGTTTGTTTGAATAAGTGTTTGCAGGGCTGGACTGAGTGGCTGAGAAAATGTGGTTGTCTGTGTATAAGAGTTGTGTAAATGGCAGTGGCTGACAATGTGGATGAGTAAATGGGTAGGTGACCAAAGGCAGTGGGTGAGTAGGTGAATGGAAATACGTGGGTAGTGAGGCTCACTCACAAGGTGGAATTCCGTCTTGTATTTGTGCCCCACCTCTGCTTTCAGTCACCAGCCACCACTGACATTAGCAGAAACAAATGATTCCCTTCTTTTAGATCTCAGAAGCAGCTCTGCAGAATGTTTAGGATATTAACCACACTAAAACCACGGGCGACTGGTGTTCAAGGGCTAAGGGGCTGCGCCCCCTAGCCTTTTCTGGGCTCTCTAGTGAAGCATATATTTAATTACATGATGAAAGTAAAACATTTTCTGCACAACATTTTCGGAGTGAAAGTTGTGCACTTTGAAAAGCCCCACTGCGCCTGCGTCTGTATGTGGCTGAAAGCTGCACAGTAGGGCTGACAAGGCTTGCCCATGCAAAGCCCTTAAGTTTTCTCAGAACGCAGTGACGTCCCTGGCTTATCTCCTCCTCCACCAGAAGCCCTGATAGTAAACAGCCTGGAGCGTTTTTTTGTTCAGCCAGGGTTTCTGAAAACTTCATGTCACTCCGATATTACTATCCACCCTTTCCTATTTACTCAAATGGTGGGGTATGATCAGAAGGGTCTACGTACCAGAAGTCACATTTTATTAAAAGAATGTGGCATTGCGCAAAGAAAATGCCCTTTTCTTGCATCACAAGCAGTCTGTGGCATGGAAATGGAATAAATACAATAAATAACTCCATCCAGGGCTCTCTGGGAGACAGGAGTGTGACCTGAAGACCTCAAGTCATAAATATGCCAAAGACAACCCTGCACACAAGTAAGTTGGAGCTCTATCTTTTTTACAGACAATAAGAAGAAAATCTGTTCTCTCAGCTCTCCTCTCCCTTCACTGCCTCTATAGGTGTTTTCGTCTCTCAAAGGCAGTAATGGTTCCAGTAATTTATCATGGCTAGTTATACTCGTTTTATTTCTTCTGCAGACTAATGTGATATGTCATATTAAACATGTAATCTGCAGCTCAAATAAACGTGTACCTTTTATCACTGAAACTGCTGGATACTATATGGGTGAGGCAATGTGTGTTTGTTTGAATAAGTGTTTGCAGGGCTGGACTGAGTGGCTGTGTATAAGAGTTGTGTAAATGGCAGTGGATGACAATGTGGATGAGTAAATGGGTAGGTGACCAAAGGCAGTGGGTGAGTAGGTGAATGGAAATATGTGGGTAGAGAGGCTCACTCACAAGGTGGAATTCCGTCTTGTATTTGTGCCCCACCACTGTTTTCAGTCACCAGCCACCACTGACTAAAACCCATTTTGTAATATTGAGAGTTGCATCCAATCAGAATATCCCCTTTTTGTGTGATAGTTATAAATACATGGGCCATAAATAAATAGAGCACCGTGGGACCTCTACTTCCCTACCCTTTTGCATGCCCACCTCACATCACTCTACCTCCTCACTCTTTCTGAATGATGGTCTGAAAGTAGGGTTGTCACCTTTACCAGATTAAAATACTGGCCTTCTGTTCATGTCTTAAGATTCTGCAAAGGACTAGACCTGAATCTTAAGTATAAGTTTATATGAAATCATCTGTATTCATTTTTAGCATGCCCCATCTGTCTTTCTTTACTTCAATTATCAGTCAGGTGTCATTTTGAGAGGCTGTAGGACACATTTCAAAGTGTTTTCTTACAACGCTTACGTTTTAAAGTATATACTAATGAGTGAAAGAATACCAGCTTTAGGTGATTATTCAAATGTTTGTACTGGTAGGGGCAGTAAAATACCAGTCATGGTCATATAAAACCGTCCAGGTGGCAACCTTATCTGAGAGGAGTGAATAGTTCTCTCTACCACCACAGCAGTGCAGCTCCAGCCCTCATTTATAACAAGCATTTTCAATGCAACGGGTCTCGCATTTGTTCGAGTTAGAGCTATTAGCGTTGTAAAGCAAAAAATAAAACCAAGCACGATCGCTCTATGTAAAATGAAGCGCGATCGCGCGGCGTAGAAAATAAACAGATAAAGTAGTCCGGACTGCAGGCTGAAAACATCGAGCCTCGTATGTTTTTGGTACTTTACAGGTGCTGTGTAGGTGGGCTAAACACCGGAAAAGGCATGACGTATGCATGCCTTTCACAAATGCAAGCAAGCTGATTTTAAAAGGCAAGCCCACGAACCAATGTAAGTGACTGATGTGCCATGGGTGTGGTTTCAAGCCCAAAGAGAGATTACAGAATCGACGGAGCACTTCCGTGCTCGCCCATAAAAAGCTGCTTGCTGTAGTGCTCTGCAAGGCCTTCTTTTTCCTTTCCTTACAGAGAATGCAAGCTCTTACCACCACTGGAAAAAAGAAAAATATAAAAAAAACACCCTGTTATAAAGAAACCACCATGATTGTTTATTTTTGCCACTTATCATTTGGGCTTATATTCTGCGTTAGTGAAAGAAGGAAAGTGGCTAGCACGGTGTAACAGAGAACAGTGTTGGATGAAAAAGAGTTTGACATGTGCCATTGAGGCGGTAGAGAGCAGCCATTGGTCCATCGAAGTAAATCACAGCAAGTGTGCTAATGCCTTATTGTACTTACCTGCAGAGTGATAATTGCTTTTCATTACCCTCCCCTCTATCTGGGTACTCGCCTACACCCCCAGAACATAATTATGGGTAGGGTGCTTAACAGTCATTGTTGACCACAGGTGTGGAAATAATGCTTAATCAAATGCTAGTGTCCTGTAGCATTTTATCGTAAAATACTCCGTTTTTAAATTATGTTGTAATTGCATGATACTGCATTTACATGGTGTGCACTGAGTGATTTAAATATTTTATTTTCATGTTTCTTTTTATCAATATTGATGCTGTATTCCAGCTAAAGATTGGAAATTACTCCTTAACCAATAGATACTGTTGGTAGCGCACCAGACCTTATTAAGTAAACTGGTTCTTTCAATTCTTTCAAATCAACACTTGCATTAGTCAGATTAGTAAGTAAGGGCCAGATGTAGCAAAAATAAAAAATCCGACTCGCATTTTGCGAGTTGATGCGACTCGCAAAATGCGAGTCGCAAATTGGAATGCCAGAAAAAAAAGCGATCCGATTTTGCGACTCGCAGCCGGACTCGCAACGCTGTGTGCGAGTCCGCAGTTTGCGAGGTCGCTGTTTGCGAGTGTGCAAAAACAAACTCGCAATTAGCGAGTGGGTGTCGCAAATTGCGAATGCCTTCAAAATTGCTTGCAGATGCAGCAGAACACTCCAGAAAGCATACCAGAACACCCTGGAAACACTTCCTGGCACATGATGATGACATCACAGCCAGGAAGTTAACAAATACACCTGGGAGGAGGGCTCAACAGTGAGCAGTGTCTCTGCCACTCACAGTAGGGTGCTGAGGAGTGGTAGGCACAGCACCATGGACGCAGCAGGGACCAGCAAGGCTGGCAGGAGGGGCAGGAGATCATAGATAACAGCCAGGACAGATTCATGTGGCACATGGCGTTAATGTGCCACATGACTGGTTGGCATTTTCCTGCCCATGGACAATTTCAACTTCTATATAGTTTCTTCATGACATTAATAAAACAGTTATTTTTGTTCCACTTAACAAATGGTTAATAGGTGAGTATGGTGGGAGTTGACACGTACCGTCCAGAATATTGCGTTGCAATGTGGTCCCGTCTCAGTCTGCCTTGATTAGCTAGACTCCTATCCCCATGATGGTGATGTGGTTGTTCTTGCTCTTCATCATCAGGATCTGGGTCTGCAGGGGTGAGAGGTAGCCCACGTCGGGTGGCTATGTTGTGGAGGATGGCGCATGCGACCACAATTTTGAAAGCGGTAATGGGGGTGTATTGGAGGGCGCCTCAACTGCGGTGGAGGCATCTGAATCTTGCCTTCAGCAGTCCGAAGGTGCGCTCGATCAGGTTCCTGGTCCTCTTATGCGCACTGTTGTATTGCCTCTCTGATTCAGTTCTGGGTGTTAAAAACGGAGTCATGATCCAAGGCCTGAGAGCATATGCACTGTCACCTGTTGGGCACAAAAGTACACGGTTAGGAAGTCCAGATTGTCGTGCACAGTGACCTGTGTGTATGTCTGCAAGTGTCTGTGGCTCTACCTAGGAGGTAACCGTCTCCAAATTCCCCACGTTCCAGGCGTTGATGTATCCCACTATGCCTAAAAATGTATGAGTCATGGGTACTGCCAGGAAACTTAGCTACGATGTCCGTGATGACATAATGGCCATCACAAACAACCTGTATGTTGAGTGAGTGGGTACACTTCCTGTTGCGGAAAATGTGTTCCAGATTAGCAGGGGGGCATATTTGAATGTGTGTCCCATCTACACACCCTATGACATGAGGAAAGTGGACAATGCGGTAAAAGTCCAGCTTGGTGCTGTTAATTTCTGCCTCATTCCTTGGTAAGTATATGAAGTGAGACATGTGCGTGACTAAGGCATCTAGGAATGCCCTGAGGAACCTTGACACTGCACTTTGGGATACCCCACCTGCCACGGCAATGACCCCCTGATAGCTCCCTGAGGCCAAGAGGTGCAGTGCGCATAGCACTTGCACATGCGTAGGGATGGCGCAGCCACGCAGAGTCTTGTGTTCTAGCTGTGGTTTCAGTAAATCTATTAATTCTAGAATGGCTGCGCTGCTAAGGCGGTATTTGTCATAGATCTCCTCTTCAGTTTGCTGAAAAAGAGTCTGCCTGGTTCTATATATCTTCTCCTGTCTGTGGCCCCTCCTCCTCCTCTGCTGGGCTGCGTAGACTCTCCTCCTCACTGCTATCAGGTATATCTCCGCCATCTTGAGTAACCCAGATGCCTTCTGGGTCCCCTTTTATACTTTGGTAATGGTTACCACCTGCTCTGAGTTAGTGGTAAATGGGACATGCAAACTGGGCTTTTTGCGACTAGTCGCAATTTGCGAGTTGCAATTGCATAAGGTTTGCGACTCGCAAATTGCGACTTGCAAATTGCGGGTCGCAAAATGGGGTCGCAACGGATGCGACTCGCAAACGGGTCCCATCGCTTTTTGCGAGTCGGAAATGGGCTTTTTGCATCCCATTTCCGATTTTGCACTGTCGCAAATTGCGAATCGGCCCGTTTGCGAGTCGCAAACGTTTGCTACATCTGGCCCTAAGTCTCTTATCTTTTAACTGGTATCTGGAATATACGAATACCAATGCCTAGTATGAAACATTCTACAGACTCCACAATCCTTCGCTAAAAGAATGTTCAAAGCAAGACGATTTTGAAGAGTTATAGCTCTATCAGCAGCTAATTCAGCATCTATCAGGAGTATGGCCCCTAAAAAATTTGTCAGCATTTTATCCACAATAGTAGACAATTTTCAAATCTTAATCAAATTCAGAATGACTCTCACTGAAGGAATCACCGCTCCAAATATATCTCCCACTATAGCAGAAGAGGACTCCCTCCTCTGTCTCTTATGATGTAATCAGTCACTTTTGGAAACTTTTTCAAATCCTCCATTTGATAAATCTTTGGGAAAACTATCCCTAAATAACATGTCCTCTTGTAAGACGGTAGCATTAAGGGCTAGATGTATCCAGATCCCGGTTTGCATTTCTTGAATAGCGAATTTTAGGAAATCGCTATTTAAGAAATGCAAAATGGAATGTATGAAAATTGCGAGTCGGTAATAGCGATTTCTTAAAATTTGCAATCGCTATTAGGGAATGGGACTCCATTCATCCCTATGGGCCTGTGGGCCCATAGGTGCGAATGGTTTTGCATTACCTAATTTGCAAATTCCAGTTAGGAATTCGCAAACTAGGTAATGCAAACCCCAGGGTGCTGGGGGCCTAAGGCCCCCTTTGATGCGCCCTAAAAAATATTTGCAGACATGTGAAGCGCACACATGCCCTAAGGGCATGTGTGCGCTACATGTCATTTTTAAAATGCATTTATAATGAATTTTTTTAAATTGCACATGCTTACCACCAAATTGGATTTGGTGGTAATTGCATTTCCTAAATGCCCAATTCACATTTAGGAAATGCTTGATACATGTGCTTTGGTAATCGCAAATAGGAATTCCCAATTTGCGATTTCCTATTTAGAGAATCGCAATTTGCGATTCCCTAAATGAAGTCGCAATTTTAAGGAATAGCTACTTTTGCCATTCCCTAAAATTGTACTGCAAATTCCTTTCATAAATCATGAAAGGTGATTTTGCATTCGCAAATGGTGGAATTTTGCGATTCGCACCGTTTGCGAATGCAAAATCGTTTGATACATCTGGCTCTAAGTCCACAAATATAGTAAATCCCTGGAATTGCAGGGTCCTGTCCATTCAACATAAATGTCCATTTACTCTTAAACAAAAACACATGTCTACATTCACTTGTTCCCACAAATAAAGTGTCAGTGCACGATTTAGGCCTATATATACCAAGTTTTCCTATGTGTTGTGCCTCTAAAGCTAATTTCCCTTGCATTTTTATTGCACTATAAGCATAATCATTCTTGTAAGTCCTTTACGCCAAGCTTTTTTCTAATTTCTCCTTAAATGCTTTTCTTCTATCATCTGTGTGATCTAAGAAGCTCTTCTCTAAAGATGTAAGCGAGCATGTAATTTCTGTGTGCATAAGCTGTGCCAAACGTTAATGTCGGTTCAAAGAAGCCTCTGACTAATACCATGTCATTATCCTTAGCTACTCTACTCAACTACCTAATTATAGGGACAAAACGAAAACACAACATCATGATTTGAGTAGAAGTACTGAATGTACTCCTGGTTATAAAACCTTGTTAGTAACAGACTACAACTCATCCTGTAAGTTAAAGGTAAGCACTGATATGTGAACCTTCCTAGACTGATTAAGGAATCTGGGTACACACAAAACAATTCTTTGCATCCATTGTCTCAATATACTCACTCAACAAGCGATAGAAAACGTTAGAAGAAAGTTCTCTCTTTGCATTAGTATACTCAAGCAAATATTTCTCATCTAACTTAAACTTCTCTAATGCCGTTAGTGCAGTAGTCTTTTCAAAAGCAGAAGTATGACTGGCTTTTTTCGTATCAAGAACAGACATACCCACAATCAACACCACAGCCAAACCAATGCTCATATATTTACAGCGCCTAGCATCCCTACCTTGTTGACTAATGTAACTCATGATCTATAAAGAATCAAAAAGCAGAAGAAATTTAGAAAAATTTAGAAAAACTTGCAGCAAAAATACAAAATAGACAACTCTTCTTTTAGCAGTTCAGTTTCACTTCCAGGAACCCTTGTCAAAATTGGTTAGCAGCTTTGCCAAAATCAGGTTTCAAAAGTCAAATTAGGTTATCAGTGTCTCTTCCGGTTACTTCAACGGTCTCTTTCTCAAACATTTCTCTCAGATTGTTTCAACGGTTCAGTTCATTAGCTTCCTTTACGTGCCAAGATACTGACCCGGAACTTCTCTATCAAAACAAAAAGATAAAAACTCTTGTTGCCATTCGTTAGTAGTTTTGTACGACAATTCAGGACCTGAGTATCTTCGACTTGCTATTCTCTTTCTCTTCAATTTTGGATCGCCATTCAGCTCTCCTTCACTTAGGTCTTCTTTCCTTGTGATATCTATTTCTTCCTCTATTGTTGGTTCAACAACCACTTCTTTCCCTTTCTCCACTTGCGATTCCGGCCACTTATCTCCTTTCAGTGACCCCTTTGTCAGTATTCTCTTCAGAATCGAACTTGAACTTTTCCTTGTTCAGTGTTGTTTTCTCTTGATGGACCTGCAACCGGTTCAGGAGGAGTCGAGTCACCTTGACTTTGATCCACTTCAACTCCTTCTTCTTCTCAGTCTGGCAATTGCTCTGTTTGTCCCTCAAGATGCTCTGCTTCTGGGAAAGCCCTCCTCTGACTAGGGTCTCTTGCTGCTTCAGTTGAGATAGGCTCGCCGATACCCTCCTGGAGGTCTCCTCCCTCGTCTCTCACAGGGGTGACTGAACCGTCCCCAATGAGCTCAGATCCGGAACCAGTTCCTCTTTGTTGTCCTTCTGGCCCTGAGACTTGTCTCACTGTTCTTGGTACTCTCAACAACGCTTCTTCATGATCCAGTGGACATGCCGCTTTCTTCCTGTGACTTGCCTGAATCCAGTTTGGAATTCTAGCACACTTCACAGTTGGTAGGGTCCCTTCCTACGAGGCTCTTCCTGTCAGGTGTGTTTCTCATTGACATCAACACTAAAGGCAACGCGCCAGGCCATTTCAAATTCGTATCCGCACACATATTTGCAACTCTTGACTTCAAGATACCATTCATCTGTTCCACTAGTCGTGATGCTTCAGGGCAGTAACTACAGTGCAACTTCTGCTCAATGTTCAATGCTGCACACAGTAATTTAATTAACTCATTGTTGAAGTGACTTCACCTACATGATTCTAAAGAGATCGGAAATCCAAAATGTGGTGTTAGTTCCATATGCAGAAGTTTCGCTACTGTGAGACTATCATTTCTTTGTGTAGGGTAAGCTTCAATCCAGTGACTAAAGATGCATACGATAACCAACACATATCTCAAACCTCCACACACAGGCATCTCAATAAAATCCATTCGCATTCTGCTGAATGGACCTCCCGTTCTTCCAATGTGGCTCAAATTAACCACTGTCCCTTTCCCTGCATTTAGCTGTTGGCAAATAACACAACGATGGCAAATTGCCTCAGCAACTTGCCTAAACTTTGAGTTGAACCAATCTTGTTTGAATAGGTGAACCATGGCATCCCTCCCAATATGTGCTTGACCATGTTAGTACCTTCCCATTTGAGACAACAGGCTATTTGGTAAAACCAACTGATACTCCTCAGAAACCCACAATTCATCTTGTCTTTGTACACATTTCAATTTGCTCTATGAACATTTTATCTCCCTTTCAACATTATTCTGCAAAGATTTTATTTCTTCCAAAGTGTCAATTATTTTCAATGCATAGGTTGTACAAGTTTTGTCTTCTTCAGGTAACAGTTACCACTTGTCTCTGAACGATATACAGTTCAATGCGCAAAACCTTGCGACTTGATCCACATATCCATTTGCCCATGACACATAGTCCTGCGACTTCAGATGTGCACTGCATTTCACCACTGCAATCTTTTCAGGAAATTGAATAGCATGTAATAATTCTTTAATTCTCTCACCATTTCTCACTGGTGCACCAGAAGAGGTCAGGAAACCCCTCTGTGACCACAATTGACCAAAATCATGAACCATTCCAAATCCATACTGACTATCCATATAGACAGTAACTTTCAGTTGAGCAGAAATATGGCACGCTCTAGTAAGGGCTACCAGTTCCGCTACCTGGGCAGAATACACTCCTCAAAGCCAAGAAGCTTCCAAGTGTCCCTGTATTGTCTCTCAGACAAGAACCATCAACAAAAATAATTTGGTCATTTTCTTCTAATCAGGTATCTCTAATGTCAGGTCTCGGTTTTGTGCCCAAATCAGTTATCTTGAGACAATCATGTTCAACATCTCCCTCTTTTGCAATTTCAGCATTTTCACTCTCAGGTTGCCAGGTTCAGCACTGTACATCTTTTCAATGTTACATTTGGCGACCCCAAAATACTTGTTTCAAATCTAGTCATCCTCGTACCTGCCAAATATTGGGTTTTCGTCCTTGTCAGTAAAATCTCAATAAAGTGAAGTACCATTACAGTCAGGGGATATCCCATCACCACGCCTTCACACTGTCTAAGGCTATGACCAACTACGGCAACTGCATGCAAACAACCCGGTAAGGCTGCTGCAACTGGATCTAAAGTGGCAGATAAATATGCTACTGGGCGATTTACGCCTCCATGGACTTGTGTCAAGACAGACAAAGAACATGAATCACCCTCATGACAAAACAATGTGAAAAGTTTCGTGTAATCAGGCATACCCAATGCTGGAGCTCTGCACAAACTCTCTCTTATCTCAGTGAACGCTTTCATCTCAACCTGGTCTAACACTATGGGATCAGTGACTCCCTTATGAGTCAGCTTCTGAAATGGTCTTGAAATGACTGAAAAATGTGGAATCCAATGGTGACTATATCCCACCATTCTCAGGAAACATCCTGACATCTACCTGTGTGGTTGGGGGACTTATCTGCAATATCATTGTGATTCTTTCTCTGGATATCTTCCCAATCTGGTGACCCAAATACCTCACTACTTTCTGAAAATACTGCAATTTCAGTGGAGACACTTTGGCCCATATTTATACTTTTTTAGCGCCGCATTTGCGTCATTTTGGGACGCAAAAGTGTCGCAAACGTACAAAATACAATTGTATTTTGAAAGTTTGCACCAATTTTGCATCACAAAATGACACAAATGTGGCGCTAAAAAGTATAAATATGGGCCTTTATGCCCATTCTTTCCCAAATGGTTCAGCAGGGCTATTGTATCATACTTGCACTCGTCCCTTATCTTGGATGCAATCAGTAAGTCATCAATGTACTGCACCAAGACCGATTAGAAAGCCAATTCCAACAACTCCAAATTATTTTTCAAGATCTGATTAAATATGGAAGGTGACTCTGAATACCTTTGAGGAATTCTGCTCCAGCAATAGACTTGATCCAAGAATTTGAAACAAAAGAGAAACTGACTTACCTCATGAACAGGCACAGAAAAGAAGGCTTGTGACAAATCGATGACAGTGAACCACTCGGCATCACATGTAATCTTGAACATTATCACGGCTGGGTTTGGCACTGCGTGACAACATTTGACCACAATCTCATTTATTTTTCTGAAATCCTCAACAATCCAAACCTTCCCACAGGGCTTCTTCAAACCCATTATTGGTGAGTTACATGGACTGCTCAACACTTCTTTCAGAACCCCTTGATTGACAAAGTCTGCAATTATGTGAGCCACTTTCATCAGGACATCTTGTGGCATGTGGTACTGCGGAAGTTGGTGGAAAACTGCAATCGGTTTTATGTTGACTTTGACTGGCTCCACTCCCTTAATCAGACCCACTTCTTTTCCTGTCAAACCCCACACCTTCTCTTGTATCGTTCCCTGCAAATCAGCATGGAGCTCTTTCACTGTGAACATCGGCAAAAAGTCAGTCAAAGGATACTCCTCATTTATAGTTTCACACAAGTAAACTTACAAGGGGACGCAAATAGGTCGATGAACCTTTTGACTCGCAATTAAGAAGTTCTTACCATAACTTCAGTACAGAAATCAATAAGCGATACACAATAATCAACAGTCATTAGCAATCAATAATCAATGGAGTAAGTGCATTATTTTTTCTACATTATTTCATTTTCTACATAAACATTCATTAATAATTTCAAATTAAAAAACCTGCACTAGCACTGTGTACCCAAAAACTAGGATGTCAGTCTAAAGTTATGTCTCAGAGGGGGCTAGTCTGATCAATGTGCCTTATTCCATGACCAGAAGGGGAGCTTGAAACTCGCTCTCTGGGCTCCATGCGTTCCAAGTACTGACCAAGACCTCCTCTCGTGAAGGAATTATACTATCTTTAGAATGAATAAGGGAAGCATGCAGTGGTCTATATTCCAAAACTTGAGGCTCTAAGTGACATTGGGATTGCAACACATCCAAACCTAGTTCTAGAATACAAGCATCTCTGGTTTAAATTGTCAGGAGCTATTGCCAAGCTTCTTCCTAATTGTGCAGTCACCACTCACCACTCTACCATGCAGTGTTCTCACAAAATATATCATGTCAGATTTCAGATGTGTTGTTATGAATGCTATGTTTTCACATGTGTGAGAAAGTCATCCTGTTTGCCCTGATCACACCCTTAACGTTTAGACTGATACTGGTGGTTATTGGCTCTGTGACTTTGGCAGTCCCAGGGCCAGTGCTCTGTGTAAAATGGTGTATGTAAATTTGGCATAGTTATAATTGGCTCTGACAAGCTATCTATAGGTCCATAGTACATAGTAGGGCATGTAGGTTTAAGGACCCCAGTGTAGTTAGGGCACCCCTAGGTGCCTTGCTGTGGTCTCTGGTGTCATCTTAAAAGCAGGCCTGTCTGCTGGCTGCTTTTAAATTAAAGTTATCCCCAAATTCGACTTTGGAATAAAACGTATTTCCAAGGTCTCAAACTACCTTATTTTAAGACATGTCACCCCTAAGGTCTGCCCTAAGTGTCCCAAGAGACGAGTGCAGTGTAAATATAAGCAAGGACTTTATAAAAGATGTTTTATAAACCCCGGTGAGGGAACAACAGCCACATTTGTTTGGTCCCCATTGTAGTTCATTAGCTTCATAGGCTAATATTGGGAGGCTTTATTTAAAAGTAATAAAGTCTCATTTGTACTAGAAAAGAGCCACATACCTGTTTGGTATCACATTAAAAGTTAGAATAAATCCAATAACTTGCCAAGGTTGGATTTATTATAACTAGCACAGAGAAAGAGTTTTAGAACTCTTTCTGAAAAGTTACTAAAATCAACCCTGTGGTGCCCTCTTCTGATTGGTCAGTCTCTGGCAGCCTAAACCGGGCTGCCTTAATGAGGTGTCAAGTGGCCTTGGCTGAAATAAAGGAATCATCTGGTGGGAGGAGAACTGCTGCAGCAGATGGAACATCAAGATAGGGTAGAGGAGCCAAACTGGATTTCAAATGACGGAAAGGCACCTGGTACAGAAACTGGACCTTCATCAAGTCTTGTTCCACCGGCCAGATAGGAGCTCCAATTCGTAGATTAGGAGAGTGGCTGGAAGGGGTGAGTAAGGGAAACTTAGCCACACCAATAGGTGGGCTCAGTCAGATGTAACCTTCAAGGAGAGATGTTCTCCATGTTGGATTTTTAAAGAATGCTGCTTTCTGGAATTGAGTTTTGCCACACTTTAAAGAGAGGGGTCAGCGGCACCCCCTGACTGCCAATACAGGGGCAAGGAAAAATATGGCAGAGCTGCCCAACAATTCAGATCCCTGCTGGAAGAAGATACTGAAGAAGAAGACTGCCCTGTTGAACCCCTGGTCTGCACCTGTAAGACATCACCCAGAAGGACTGTACCAGCTGCACACTCTGGGCTTCACCAAGAAAAGGACTTTGGCGGTCATTCTGACCGCGGCGGTCGGTGGTCGCCGCCCGCCAAGCGGTTCCCGCCGAAAGACCGCACCGCGGTCAAAAGACCGCGGCGGTCATTCCGGCTTTCACGCTGCGCCGGCGGGTGACCGCCAGAAGACCACCGGCCGGCCCGGCGGGACAGCCCCTTCAACAATGAAGCCGGCTCGGAATGGAGCCGGCGGAGTTGAAGGGGTGCGACGGGTGCAGTGGCACCCGTCGCGATTTTCACTGTCTGCTAAGCAGACAGTGAAAATCTTTGTGGGGCCCTGTTAGGGGGCCCCTGCACTGCCCATGCCAGTGGCATGCGCAGTGCAGGGGCCCCCAGGGGCCCCACGGCACCCGTTCCCACCATCCTGGTTCCAGCGGTGGACACCGCCAGAAACAGGCTGGTGGTAAGGGGGTTGGAATCCCCATGGCGGTGCTGCAAGCAGCGCCGCCATGGCGGGTTCCCTGGGCCAGCGGGAAACTGGCGGGAAACCGCCGGCTCCCCTTTTCCGACCGCGGCTTTACCGCCACGGTCAGAATCGCCAAGGAAGCACCGCCAGCCTGTTGGCGGTGCTTCCGCCGCACTCCGCCATGGCGGTCATGGACCGCCAAGGTCAGAATGACCCCCTTTGTCTTGCTTCTGCAACTCCAGAAGTGGACTCCCTGTAAGCTCCAGGTACAAAGGAGCTGACCAGAGTCCCCTGCAGCAAGTCCTGCCAAAAGAGCCCAGCTGGCCACCATCCAGTGGTCATTTGAGGATTGCGACCTGGTACATTCCCGTAACTGTAATCACTGAGCAAGCCGACAACATTGCATGTAATATGAAAGGGTATATGCAGTGCATAGTAAAGGTGCAAGTTGCACATAGTGTGGTTAGCTACTTGACATGGGGGTGCGCAGGTTATAGTAATTTGAAGTTGGTACATAAATTATAAATTTAATGTATAACTTTAGAATTTCTAATATTTGTGCAGTTTAATGTTGGTTTGTATAGGAAGAATAAATATACTTACAGTCATTTGAGGTCATTTGAAGGTGGTGTGTAAATTATAAATTTAAGGTTTAAATATAACTTTAGAAATTCTAATATTTGTTTTGTTTGTATGGAACAAAAATAACATTTTTTCTAACTATAACTATGCTTTAACCTTTGTTTATTTAAATGAATTTCAATAGTTTTTATTTTTTTTTTAAAAGTGTTTTGAATCGTAGAGTGAAATGTGGTTTAGTGGACTATCATTAAGTGGAAAGTCGTAGAGTACAGCGAAGAAGAGGTTTGTAGAGTGTAATGTCATAATGTAGAGTGTCATGGGGTGGAGTAGAATGGAGTGGAGCACAGTGGAGTAGCATAGTGTAGAGTGGAGTAAAGTGTCATAGACTTGAGTGCCGTGGTGTACCTTAGAGAGTAGTGGAGTGTTGTAGAGTGGAGTGGTGTGTTGTAGAGTGGAGTTGTGTGTGGTACAGTAGAGTAGAATGGCTTATCATGTTGTAGATTACAGTGGAGTGGCATGTCACATAGTGGTGTGTCATAGAGTGGGAGCCGACTGGACCACTGGCGCTTCCCCCATGGCCCCCCAACATCCTGTGTTGTGGTGCAATATGTGGGTACCGAGGCACCCAGCTAAGGACCCACAGACTGGGATCACCAGGGCCAGTATTGGCTTGGGGAAGTGGGCTATGGACTCCCTCACCTTAAACAAAAATATGGTCATGGGGGGATGGAGTTCCTGTGGCCTATAAAGGCTCAGGAGGGGGGCTATGTGCCTCTTTTCCCTTAAACAAAATTCAGCCTGTAACATTGGCATTCCCAGGGTCTGCAAAGGCTTGGGAGGAGCAAGTGTAGCTGTCTTCATAAAACTAAATATAACCACTGGGGAAGGGGTCCTCTGTGTCGGTAAATGCTCAGGGAGGGGGTGTCATAGTGTGAAGCTTTATTCATTTTTTTTTATGACAATCACTTTTATTAAACAGTGAACTGTGTTATTAGGCATTTATATCTGCTTTATATATGTTGATATTCTGATCCGTCATAAAACTGATGAGCCCACTTTTTATTTTTTTGTGTTCTGACCCTTTGAAAAAATCAGCAGCTCTGCATTGCTTAAAATGACAACCCTAATGTTCAGCCATGCACACCCACAGGAGTTCAGGCACCAGAACTGTGCCCAACACCACACTGTGGTATGGTTTGTGCGCAGCGGGGGATGTTGAACACCAGTGGAGGTTGTGCGCAGGGGCTGCCTTGCAGCGAACACCATGCCTCGCACAACTGTGTGTGGCCATGTGTGGCATGGGGTCGGCTACCTGCGAGCATCCATGGCATGGCCCTCACCACGCACAGTTAATTATCCCACATATTACATCACTCATGACATGAGCTATGACATCATTGACATCATTGACAACATAACTACAAGATCTGAAATGCCATAATTTATCACAAGACTGTGCATGGCGAGGCCGCAAGTTATAGTCACCTTAGGGGATGATAACTATAATCAGTAAAGCTAGTTAGTTTAAATGGTATGTTTTAACTGTTGTGCCATCTAACTATGACATCTCTTTAACCTTTGTGTTTTTTCAGTGAGTATATATATATATATATATATATATATATATATATATATATATAGGATACCAACTGATTTGCACACTCAGAACAGGCACACTAAATCATATAACAAGACCCACTAATTTCATAATCATTGCTCTAATGCAGATCAGGGCTCTGATTTATATTTTTTGATTCAAACTTGTGTTAATGCAGGTTTCCTCCAAAACGTTTACCGCCGGCTAGCGCCATTCCTGGGTGTCAGCCAGGCTTTAAGGAATGATGCTAGCTGGCGGTAAGGCCTGAGTAGCGTAAAAATAAATGAAGCTAACCGGGTGGGGGAGGCGTATGGGAAACAGGAGGTTGTGCGTCAAAGAATGGCGCTAGTCAGGTTAGAGTCCGAAAAATGACTCTAACCTGACTAGCGTCATTTTTTTACACCCAACCCGCATGGACATGACTCCTTTCTTAGTAAAGACAGGAGTCATGCCCCCCTGCCCAATGGCCATGCCCAGAGGACTTCGGTCCCCTGGGCATGGCCATTGGGCACAGTGCCATCTTGCGGGACCCAAGTTGTCGCCCCCCTATGGCACTTTAAAAAAAAAAGAAAAATACATACCTGGACTTACCTGGGATGGGTCCCCCCATCCTTAGGTGTCCTCCAGTTGTGGGTGGGGGTGGGTAGGGGTGTCCCTGGGTGCAGGGAAGGGCATCTGTGGGCTGTTTCCATGGCCTCTGTCCATGGAAAATGGCCCACAGGTCCCCTAATGCCTGCCCTAACCCTGGCGTTAAATAAGGGCGCTAAACAGGCTTAGTGACATTATTTTTTTTAAATGCCGCAAATTCGGCATGAACAGAGTATAAATATGCCCCCAAGTAACTTAGCACAAGCTCGTGAAGTAGCAGGATACCTACTGTTCACTGGTGACAACCTTGGAAATCTACACACAATTATTATTGCTCATTGTTTGTACCTTCTTAACATCTGGAGTAATAGCAACAATATTTCGTAAAAAACTAATCTATAATGCTCAAGTGGCCATGCTGGATCTATATTTTACCTGAGTGTAGCTGTACCTTAATTGAGCTGAGGTTGATTCCTGAATTCATTTTTGGGAAGTTGTGATCAAGGTGAGATTCCTGACGAGTTGGAGTTTACCCGGTGATCATAGAGTTGGCTGAAATGTTACATATTTATGAAAGCGTTGTTTAGAAAAGTGAGTCCCCATTCCAGGGACGATCTTGTTTTGTTCTGCAGCTTTCCATTAGCACCGGCTGGTTCTTCTCCAGGGATGGATCCAAAGAAACGCTTGCCATAGTTACCAGGCTTATGGGATTTCTGTGTTTTCACCAAATAGGCACGTAATATCTTACTCACACGGAGACACTTGATCACTGAGATGACAATGGATCAAGAGCATAGCTACAACAAATAAAGCACATTTATTCAGTCATTACAAATCATAGGCATGAACAGCGCAATAGAGTGGGATTCCTTATAGAATCTCACCTCGATAAAGGTAATATAGGACTGACTATAGGAAATAAACTTTAATATTTTAGGGCTATTTTGAACATCCCAGGAAAGACATAGTTGGCTGCTTGGGTACCAGGTACCCTCAACCTCACCATACTGCTCCCAACGCCCAGTAGACCGGAGAGTTGTCACGGCTTCTTCAGTCCTACAAGATGCCTGACTGTGGAAAGCAGCTTATTAAAAAAAAAGTGCAAACATGATTTGCTGCTTCAGAGATCTTATGTTTCATGGAACCAAGCCAGACACCGAAGCATTCAAATATTTATTCGTTTCTTTTGAAAATCATCCGTAAATCCTGTTGTCTGTTAGCCAATATTTTTTTTTAAATGTGCTGTAAAATAAATATTTTTTATATTGTTTTTTTTTAATCTTGAGCGCGTAACCAGGAGTTCAGCCCTTTCTGAACCTGGGCAGAATTACTCTGCTCACTCAGTACAATATGCCGCTCCAACTCACAAAGGGCTGTTTGTAGGTGTCAGGCTAGCTCTAATCATAGTTTAAGTTAATACAGAACAATATTGTAGTAGGCTAAATGGAATGTAAGTAAGGTTCCATCGCTTGAGAATTTTGACAACTTCCTGTGGGTGAAGCAAAAATCTGACCAACTGTGAAAACAGCAAAAGCAGAATAATTATATCTAGCAGGCCTGTAGCCACAAATACTTCATATTGTTGAAGTTAAAGACCCATAAGATGTAGTTTCAGCTTACTGCAACCATCTGTCTCCGAACTCACAAGACAAATTTGGAACAATCAATCAAGAACTTAACATTAAAAACCGTACTTAATAAAGACTTTGGCATATGAGCTAAGGTGAAATTCGAAAAAAGGATTAGTTCATTTCGAATTGAGAGGTATATGCTCACTGTTTTGACCCATTCAACCAGACCCTTTGACTAACTAATTGAACCAAATTGTTTATCAAATGTGCATGAAACTGGAAAATATATTTAGATTCAAATTGCCTGTGCAGTGAAGAGCCAAAACCATGTCGAAATTGAGGGGGAACCAAAGCGGGTCCAAAAGGGCAGTTTGAAAAAAAAACATTTTTAGGATGACAAGTGGGGCAGAATTGTTATCGGTATAGATGAGACAATGCTGGGTGGTAGGAATTTGTGGATTCCTGCAGATTCCGGAAGGTTCCATCACAAAAATGTTGGAAAAACGTGTGATTTCCAGCAAAGTTGGAGGTTTGCAGGGCATTTTGGGTAAGAAAATGGTGCGGGTGCATGTGAAGCACACAACCCTGGACTCACACAGATATTTAGTTTTCAGATGTGTCTAGGTCTTGTGGATTTTTCTAAATGGCAGTGTCCCAAAGTCCAAAAAGTGCAGCCCTCACCATTCCAAGTGGGACGATTTTGAGAGTTAGCCAAGCTCTCATGGCCCAAATGTAAAACAAAGACCCAAGATAATCAAATGTCCTTTTTCTTGCCGTGGGATAAGATGTTTTAGTGTGTGGGGGGAGAGCTAAAAGACTGTTACCCCCTTCAGTTGGGGTGGGGGCATAACCAGGCCCATACTGGTTGGTAGCCACCACCCCACTATTTTTTTATTTTTTTTAATTCCCTGGCATCTAGTAGATTTTCTGCTCCCGTGTGTGGATCGGGGGTAATTGCCCCATCTGCATACGGGTGGGCAGAACAGCTTTGGCCCCATTTATTTGGGGTGGGAGTATGGCCATACCCCCACCCTCTTATTTTGAAAAAAAAACATTCCCTGGTCTCTTGTGGGCTTTCTGCCCCCCTTGGGGGCAGATGGGCCTTCCAGAAATAGGCCGATGGGGACAAATATGGCCAACAGTAATGTGCCCCCATGGGGAGCGACTCTTGCCCAAGGGGCTGCCCCCCAAACAACACACACACAT
This sequence comes from Pleurodeles waltl, assembly GCF_031143425.1. Lineage (NCBI taxonomy): Eukaryota > Metazoa > Chordata > Amphibia > Caudata > Salamandridae > Pleurodeles > Pleurodeles waltl. Next base: position 1,318,274,988 of record NC_090445.1, read on the forward strand.
ACACACACACCATTCCCTGGTGCCTAAGTGGTTTCTGCCACCCCCCACCCCGGGGGTAGATTGGTCTAATTATAATTGGCCCCAGGGGGGGCAGAAAAGTCCTAAAAATATTTTGCCCGCCCTGGGGAGCAGCCCTTGCCCAAGGGGCTTCTCCCCTTATGCGTAATTATAAAAAAAAAATCCCTGGTGTCCAGTTGGTATCTCTGCTGCCCGATTGTATCGCGATCGGGCTCCAGAAATGATTGCAGAGACATGAAAGGAAAGGAAAGACCTTTCCTTTCTTCCCTCTGCCTGCCTCCTCCTCCTGAGCAGAAGAGAAATGCTAATCATTTCTCTTCCACATTGTGCTGGAAGCATGCTTCCAGCGCGATGGAAGGTGACCTCTGTTGAGGTCAGCACGCGATTGCGTGCTGACGTCATCAGACATCACTGGGGGTCTTGGGGTCAGGGGTGGAAGGGGAAGCGATTCCCCTTCCATCCCTGATGGAGGTGTGGGTGGGATGGATGCAGGACGAGCTGGTCTCGTCCTCAGCACATGAGCTCCGTGGCCGAGGGCGACACCAACTCGCCCAAGGCACCCAAGGGGTTAAAACTCATAACTTTACTGGTGTACATTGGTTTTTCATTGCTTCAACAGTATTTTATTAAGATAAATATTCTCTATTTTTCTAAAGCTGTGCGGTGTCTTTTTGTAGTGTTTTCACTGTGTTACTGTATAAGATCAGCAGAAATACTTCACACATTGCCTTCTAAGTTAAGCCTGACTGCTCAATGCCAAGAGACCAGAGGGTGGGCACAGGATAATTTGGATTGTGTTATAACTTACCCTGACTAGGATTGTGGTCCCTACTTGAAGAAGGGTGTATACCTCTGCCAACTAGAGATTCCATTTCTAACACCTGTCTTAATTCTATTCCCGGCTACTGTTTTCCTAACCTCCTTCTGGGGTCTACAGTCAGCCCCAGCTATCACAATCTGGGATCAACTCCAGAGCCGGTTGAGATTTGGGGTCTGCAGTTCGTGATACCCCTATAGTGACAAAGAAGTCCTGAGTGAGAGTTGCGACCAATGCGCTGAAGCTTACGACCATAGTGTGCCAAGACAATGCTACTTATTCTTGTTTCTATCATGTTAGTCTGCACAGAGACAAAGACTCCATCTTGTGCTGTAGCTCTGAGCCCATAATGCCTTCTGGGTGACCCTGAGCTCAGTAAAAAGCACATGGGAAGATATGTCAGAATCCTTATGGTTGAATCTTGATCTATGGATCTTAAAGGATAAAATTTAGATCTCATAAATTTTCCAAGAGTTCTTTAGGGAGAGGATGTGTGTTTTGATATATATATTCGAGTCTATTCTGTGTGTTAACAGATAAGCGACATAAGAGCAACCTTGAGAGCTGAGACTGGTCGTCGGTGGGGACCAAGCAATGTCTTCATTCACCAATAGAGCCTGCGACAGCTTCACTTTGATACCTGAATAAAGAGTTGGGGGTGGCTGAATCAAGACAGGAAGACGTGGAGGAAAGGCATGTCACTGAATATTTACTGGGACCCCCAGAAACCTTCACCCAGACTTGCAATCCTCTGCACCAAGCCTAAGATCGCAGTTTACAATGTAACGGTACGACTTCAACGGAATAATTCCCTCAAACAATGCATCGCAAAGTTGACATAGTTTTAAAGAGAGAGAGAAAGCTCATTTGTGCATTTAGATTCTTGAAGCGGCATTTTGCAAACACCCTGTGTTTGTGTTTGGCGTGGAATCCGACTTCGTGTGCAATAATATTCCTTTGGGGGTGGGTTTTGCAACTGTAAAGCACTGGTGAAGGAGTTTCTACTTTATTTACTTTCACATTTTTATCTGTAAATGGGTACAAAGAAACAGCTTTTAATATTTTCTTTCTTTTACCAGCCTTCACTGGAAGCGTTGGGCACGTGGGCAAATCGCAAGGGATAGCTTTGTTTGCGAGTTAGAAGGTCCTGGGGAATTCGCAGCCTTCGGTTGCAGCTGTGTTTTCAGCAAGGAGCGATGCCTCAGCCTTCGCCTCCCTCCGGCGATCCCCACTCTCCCTTGCCTCCCAGCCTGCCTCTCGTCCGCCTGAGCATCTCTGCAGCGCACACGTCCCCGTCACAGTCTGAGGGCTTCTGCGGCGTGTCCTTGAAACCAAAGCATACTGCAGCAGAGAGGACCTGAAAAAAATCCTCATCCGGCTGAGACTGCTCTAGAGGGTCTCAGTGTCCGCATCTCCTCCCCCCACCTGCCCTCTCCCTTCTCCAACATCCACATCATTAATATTTTAGAGCCTGGGATCCGTTGGCATTGGCCGGGCCGCAGTGCTGCTTATACATAAAAGCTGGGCAGGGCTGGCAACTCCACCACTTCCATAAGGACATCCCGTTGCAACTGTAGGTGGCAGGGGGCAAGAAGCAGGCACAAGCTACAGGGCGAGGCCGTGCCAAGACAACCGCTGAGACCATAGAGTGCACCCTGCAGTGGTACCCAGGCACCAGAATCCGGAACCCCACAGATCTACCAAAGCCAGCACAGATCACCAAGAATGGACGTCTTCAAGAAAGGCTTCTCCATTGCCAAAGAGGGTGTGGTCGCCGCTGCTGAAAAGACCAAGCAGGGTGTGTCCGAGGCCGCAGAGAAAACCAAAGAGGGTGTCATGTATGTGGGTAAGGAACACTCAATCTTACTTGTATCTAACAGAGGGTGAGGGCTAGTGGGTCGTTCATTTGTTTCTACTTTACTAGTTAATACTATATCCTCAAAGTGGCCATGCCCTGTCTGTCCCTATGTTTTACCCTCCACAATCCTCCCTTTTACCTATGCCCACTCATTCCGTCTGGCTGCAGCTAATTCACCTTGTCTAAGCATGACCATCAGGCTTACCCACACTCTCAGGTTGGGCACACTGACCAGTTTACACCATCTACCCTGTGTGGAAGTAGCTAATCATAGTTTGTTCTTCGAGCTCTATAAGTGGCGCAAGCTAATTCGCCCTGTCCATGTTGTGTAAGCTCTGCACCCTGTCTATCCAAATGCCACAAGCTACATTGTTGTGCTCAGTCTGGCCATGTGCCCCTAACTTGCACGGTTGCTTGAAAAACTGCATTTGCCCTCTGGCAAACAGAAACAAGTGACATCCATCCTCCATCACCCAGCAGACAGCCTTTATTGCACATTATTCTCACCTGTAAGACTGAGCAATGAGGTTTTACAATGGATTATACCACGAATTGCAACTTGGAAACGAAGATTTGTTGGTGGCTTGGAATATTCGTTAGATAACAACAATGGGGGTTGATAAATTACGAATGTAAGAACCATTGTCTGGTGGTACCTCACAAGCTGCAGAATGGCATACGTTCACTGATCTCAAATTTACTGTGGATGTTTGAAAACACACACTGAAAACATATTGAGATAATGTTTAACCCCTCTGTCAGTGAGATAATATATTTAATGAAAAGATGTACGTGTACTCTGTATGTTTATTGGTTCAAATGCAGATGTGAACCCTCAACCTTTCGTTCGTCAGAGGTGGGTGGTTTATTTAGCTCCTTTTAGATGAGCAATAACAACTCTCACCATGGACGTTATCACCACGTTACAAGTCTGTGCCAGAAAGTGCTATAAAATAAGAATTTAATAAGGTCATAATGTAACTCTAGCCACAAGTGACATTGGGGCTGGATGGGGTGTGCCTTTTTATGGTGCAAATACTCTTTTATTGGTTCCCCACCTTGATAAAAGAGGGGATCAGGATGATCATGAGGTGCTACAGCTACCAAATTTAGCTGTCTGCTTCTGGGGGCAATAGGAGTTTTGGGATAGGTGCGGTGTTAACTCTCCTGTCAAATCCTGAATCTAGGGCTGTAGCAAGGATGTTGCCACTCTAGAGAATGTCCAATAGTTTTGCATTTCTCAGCTCCAGTTGGCATTATTTTTATTTCAAAGGTAAATTGTTAGTTTCCTGCTGCTGGCACCTTAGTTGACTGCATAGAACAGCTTTGCCATAGTACTGGCTCTGACTGAAGCCCCCAAGATGGTACATAAACCCGAAGGCACAAGAACTTATAGTGACACCCCTCCCCCAAAGTAAGTGCACCTCACGTATTTACAGAATGTGATAGGTAGTTGATTATTTCAGCCATTATCAATGTTGGCCTCCTTATGAGAGTGCCAATGATGATGCAAACGAGATTAAGATTTCACTAATACAGGAAGCTCTACCATGGATACTTATCTCACTGATTTATCTTACCGTACTTTCCAAGCCTATGGAGAGCCACTGATTTAATAATTGAATAGACTGGAGCTAATCTGAAACTGGAACTTTTTCCCAGAGTGCAAAGTTTCAGCTTCTTATTTATTACTTAATGCTGGGGTTATCCTGGTTTAGTGTTAATCTGTCCAGCCGCAACTGCAGTGGAAGTCCGGACTCTATCTGCTGAAGGCCGCCCACTTTAAAGATCCCCACTAGTGAACTTGGGCTTTCTTTCTGAAGGAAGAATTTCAAAACAGCTGGTGCTCTGTGGAATAAATATCGCCTCTTGATGCTCATAGAAATGTACCCTTGAATAGAAAATACATTAGAGGTGTCTGAATGTGCTTGCAGAGTACACCCAGCATATGAGGGACATTTTTGTTGGGGGTCAGTGCAAGACTGCATGGTTTCCCTGGAGTGTTGCATAGAGGTCAGGCCACCGAAAATGGTGGTTCACTGGCATGTCTACACTGGGCAGCTGATCCTTTGGCATTTCTTGAGGTATTACCAGCTTCCAAGGTCATAACCTCCATCCGGAAGTTCACTTTCCCCCCCTTTTGTAAAAAGGTGCTGTAGCACAGTGTTGGGAGGGTGGGATATCTGTAGTTTTGTAACAGATGTACTGCTATTATTCCCTCTTCATTCTCACAACTTTCCCCTGAATTTTTTGCAGATCAAGGCACTAAGACACAAATGAATATGGTATTTTACCCCCAGTGTCGTACAATTTTGTCAAGTGCGGTAGCCAGTGTTAAAACTCGTCTCCTGGGGCAAAGTTAAGAAGTTAACCCCCAGACCCAGGTCTCCAGGTAGCGAGGCAGAAATGAGTGCACTGTAGCTGGAAGGCCTTTCTCAGCAAATGTCTTCTTCACTATTTTGACTACCCCGTGAAATCTAAATAGATTTTTGGATACTATAGCCTTATTTAATTTTCTCCCTAGTGCTAAGGTTTGGATGTTGTAGAGTCATTGCCGTCAAATTTCCTTTATTCAGAATGCTGGTAATACCAAGTCGTCCTTTCTACGGTGACCAAATTGCAGTCTGGTTGAAATAATAACGTTTCCCAAAACAAGCAATTTCCTGCTACAAGCATTGGGGAGTGTGGTGCGTGGGAGTAGAAGGTACGGGTGAGGAGAAACGTAGTCCTAATATGCAAATGAACTGGGCCTTTAGAATGCATTTGTGCCCTGAAGTCAGTAGCCTGTTTGAGAGACAGTGAGAAAGGGGAAGGGCAGGGAAATTGGTGAGTGGGTGAATGAGTGAGTGAACAAATAATGAGTGAATGACTTAAGTAATAAAGAAGTGGACGAGTCAAAGTGTGATTAAAGGAGGGAAATACATGAGTGACGGAAACGATTAGATCAACATAATATTTTACTAACAATGCAGCGTGCTTTCTTAATCGTTCATTTTAAGAAGTTTCTTATTACACTGCTGTCTTCGTGGCAGACAATTTTAGAAATAATGGTTGAAAGTATCAAGTCCTCTAAAACGTCAGTACTATTCTTCCTGGAACCCTAAACCTTTCCAACTTGAAAAGGTCGACGCACAGGTAAATACAATGAATGCACCTTCTGTTTCTTTTAGAGGCATCTTCTGTTTTCCAATTAGGATCTTTCATATGGAGCTTCAGAAGCACTTAATGAACAGAGTGAATGGGTCTATCGCATTGCTTCATTTGTGCTTGTTGTTTCCGGTGCTAAGCACTGGCACTTATTTTTGAGGGCCAGGGCTTATTCTTTTGCCTCAAGCATTTGCTGCGAGCTAAAGACACATATGGGAAAGACGGAAGAAAGTAAAAACGAAAAAGCGTCACAAAGGGAGAATGTAGAAAGCTACAAGAGTGAGCTGAAGGGGCAGGGAGTGGCTTTATATGGATTGAAGAGGCCCGAGATTGCTTCAGGATTACGCCGCCTCAGTATTCCGTGTTCGGAAATTTAATTGCACCAGACGCGTGTAAAAAGAGGGCCTTGGGTACCGGCACGTTTGTTTTTACAAATTAAGCACTGGCTATCGGTAAAGTTTCTAAATACTTCAGGTCACTAAGGAACACGTCTCACCAGTCCTGGTCTTGCATTGAATTGGCTGATGCACTGTGGTTGCTGTAGGCTCTTCAACAAAGCTCTCTAGAATATAGTACCACATTACAGAGAAGCGCAGGGTTGAAGCAGCGAGTCCTTGGCAACCTCGCCTGCACGTCATATGTATGATCAATGTGTATATACCTTTATACCAGTGGGCGCCCACAACAGTAATTCCTAGGCAGGCTCAGACAGAAAATAGGCCTGGGCACGAAAAATAAAGGTGGCCCTTAGTAGCACTTCAAATAGCTAAACAGGCGTCCCATTCGTTTAGTACAAATCAGGGTAGTCTGCACATAGGCATAGGTTGAACGTAAAGGTTCGCTCTGAAGGTATTGTGCACAGTATGGGAGACTGCATTCATCTGTGCCCGCTGCAGGCAGTGATTGCGGTAACATCAGGTAATCAACAGTATAAAAAAGCCCACCAGTCCATAAAACAGGCCCTGTCAATGACCTGTAGGCCAGCCCATCTGGCAATGCCAGATTGCCCTGGGGTCCAGTATGAACCTGTTCCCTATGAGAAAACGCAGAGCTCTGTGGCTCCATCTTAGACTGCAAACGATGGACCCTGGGAAAGCCCCCAGGCCGCCATCCTGCAGGCTTGAGTCCAGGGCACGCGGGCACACCCATAACTGCATTTCACCTCCCCCTCAAGGCTCGGCGTCATAATGCAGCATATGCTAATGTACACTGATGGAGTGGACGTCCAGTGTTCTCACTGGGGATGTCAAAGGAGAAGGCATCCGAGGTGTGGCAGCCTCGGGAGAAAAAAAAAAAAAAACACTGCATCTTCGCACACGCCAGCGCCATGTGCGCCCTGCATGGGACAACATAAGCCCCAAAGTAATTTTTCACAGTCATGCCACTCGTCAGGAACCATACTAGACCTTCACTCCCACTTCTGTATAACCTTGTATCTCTTGTGTAATTTCTCTAAATATATTTTATGTAGTAGTACGAGGTAAATAGGTAACTAGTCATGAGTAACCACTGTTGCTGTATATTTTATTTCCTACTACCGTGTTACTCTTAATGTCTCTTTAACGCTCTCTGTTCTATTTGAAAACGCTCGGAGGCCCTTGGGTACTATTTCAAATCGCAGAAATAAATAGCCCTAAGCTAATGTTTTCCCATAGTGCTGGACACTGTCGGACACACGGAAAGAATGTTCAAAGCACTTCCCACATTCTGGCACAGCTTTATGTTCACTAACATTTAAATGTTTCGACGTGTGAGCTTAGTATGTTCCTGGTACCGCGTCATCAATGTATACGTTAAATAAAGGTTATTAATCGCATGTTTAACTTTTTAAGGTGATTTCTGGCACGCATTTAAACACATACACGCAACTCGGGTCACTAACAACAACTGGAGAATACGATAAATTGACTGCTGTTGAGTTAGCAGCAAGAAAACAGAATAGTAATTTACCCCCCTGTGTTGATCAAACGCTGAGTTGGCCCTGCCGAGATTTAAAATGTCTACTTCACGTGGCTCACTGATCTTTGCACCCTGTGCGTCAACCCACTGCGTTATCCTAGTCCCTTTGTTGTGTGCGGTGCCACTATAGTTTGTCTTTTCTATACTATGCAATGTTATGATATGCCCGCCTGTCATGTGCGGTGCCCGGCTATATCGTAAATGCTGTGCCATGTTTTATTATGCTACGTCACTCTGCACCATGCTATGTCTTGCTGCACAATACTGTGTTTTGCCCTGTTATTTTAGATCTCAGTGCCCGGAAGGGTCAGTGGGGTCACGGGGTGCCGTTTAGCCTGGTGGTTTTGGAGGGGCTTAAAGGGATGCCAGGAAATCACTAAACGCGGATTCCCTGCCCAGTCTCAGTCCAGCGCAACCCAAGTCTAATTATCAGTACATGCAACACTTCTCAACACCAATTTTAACTTCCAGGGTTTGAATTATTGAAACGAAATAGAAGGCGTGCACTATTAGGGGGGTGTCTGCACCCAGCCTGATTCTGTTTTTTTTTTTTTTTGGGTGAGTACTTAATGTGGGACTCGGTGGTGTACGTAACACGTTGAACGTTTCAGACAGTATTTAATTAGGAAGATGCGACTAGCAGCGTGCACGCTCATCAGAGATATAGCTCAATAAAATGAAAATGACTAGATTAAATGTTCTTTAACTAAATCTCTCGAGATGTTAAATTCTTCTCCGTTGATTGCGACAGAATCCTAGTAGTGTAATCCTGGGAGTTGCCTTTGTATCCAGCGGGCGGCAGGGAGGGATTCTGCGGACAGTTCTCCGCACTGCTGATCTCCTGGGCTCTTTTGGGCGTGGCAGAAAGAAGCCGCTGGCGCCAGAAGGTCCTGCATCAGGGCGTGGACGGTGCAGGGCTTTATGGGATACGGGTTGGCATTTAATGTAGCGTAGATTGTTCTCGTTTTGTGCTGTACCTGTGTGCCTCAGCTTTACCATGTGTTTAACTGTTAAATAGCACGTCTCTGGGCCTCTCATAGCTCAAGAGAGAGGATGATCTGACTGAGTTTAAACAAAGTTAATTTACGACTGCGTATTTGCCCCGAGACGTGTCCCTTGTCCTCTGGCGTCTCACACACACGCATGTGTGAGCTGCCACCTCTAGGGCGCAAACTTGGCGTTTGGTGCTTGTGTGGTGTAGGTGCTGCATTTAAGTTCGCGGCGCTGACCTGTTTGTATTGCTGCAGGGCAGGTGCGCTTGATCAAATATGCAGTGCTAATGGAGCAATGCTCGGCTATTGTCCACTTTTCCGCATGCACGTCAAGTCTAAATGGGCTTTGAGTATTGAATGGAGGGGATACTCGAGTTAGCACCTGTGCCGTCCTGTGCGACAACCTTTTTTTGCCCTCCCTCCCTCAAATGACATCCTCTTCGGATTCCCTCACTACCACCCAGCAGAAGTGCCCCTCATCTCTCCATAGCCCCCTCTCTCACATACATTTGATTTGTTTTAAAGATATGGTAAAGGCTAGATTTACTAACCTACTCAGCTATCCACATAAAACACAGCTCTGTTCTTTGCAGCAGGCATATTAACCCTCTGCGCTACTTTATGACGAGTCAGTACAGCCACTGGACAAAACTTCGATCTCTCTCTGTCAGGAACATTAATCAGAAGAGTTATGCTGACATTTTTATTGTTGCCTGACAGCTGGTACACATGGAACTTTGCTTCCGGTGCTTTCAAATAGTAAGTTATTGATAAACACAGCGCCTCCTCCCCTGAGGTCAGCACCCACCCCCTTCCAGGCCAGCGCCACTTTCCCTAAATCTGCCCCGCAAGTGTTACTGAGATCCAATTCAGTGTTACCCAGATTCAGTAGTAAAGGGTGATATAGTGACTTTCAAGGGCTTTGGTCTGGCATGTAACAAACTATGAATTAAAAGCGGCAGCAGTAGCATACTGACATATGACGGATGCTGCCCAAGTCTTACTAGCCTTTCAGAGACATCAGATTCACTTTTCACTAATATTTCTGGCCCACAACATCAGCCATACTGAACAGCTTCTGCTTAACTTACAACTGCCCAGCCTCATCAAACTACCAATATTCCCACCAGGTAAGAACCTGGTTCTTCCTCAGCCCGGCTGGCCTATTAGAGGCACTCAGCGGAAGTTTGATTGGTGTAGCACTAGACTAATTTTCTTTAAAACATATTGTCTCGGCATTTCGCTAATGTTAAGCTCATCAGCCTTTAAGCGGCACCAGTCTCGGACTCCCAGTCTCATCGCCACTTCAGAAGCACAAGCTTAGCATATGGCAGACACAGTCCCTGTCCAACCACTCATTTAGAATCACATGTATGGACCGCACTTGGATCTTCACCAGCCCACCACAACCCCCACCCCTTGGTGCAATTTGTATTAGTTGTGGCTTGACAGGGCAACTAAATGCAATACTTTTTGTTACATGGTCTATAAAATACACGCAGAGTGGGTTTGGGCTCCATAAGAGAAGTATTTCGTTCTTTTCTCGCTATTGCCTGTTTAGTGTGTCAGTCTGCCTCCTATAGAGTGCTTCCATTGCAATGCACAAATATCTATTTTATATCCCGATCGTACACTGAATCATGGGATAATTTGTATAGCTCACAGATGTATTGTATATAGTAACCAGTCGCCATTTGTTTTGTGTTTCTCGTTAGCAGACCTTTTCATATTTTGATTAGAGCTCAAAATGCAAGTCAGGCCTATTCGTTTTGACAATGCTAATTTCTTAAAGTAGATTGGGGATTATGTGGGTCTGTGGTTTTGTTTGTGTTTAATTGAACAATTAAAAAAAAATCTGTCAAACGAGCAAAGTGCATTAAAGGACGACCACAATGTTTCAGTATTATTTCTTGCCACCGACTAATCTATGAAATATGGCGTTCATTATTTAGTGGTGCCGTGGGGATAAAAAAAACAGAAGCAGAGAATTGGGTAAGTGTGCTAAAAAGCTGCAAAACGGTCTATCACTGAGTGGGAAGGGAAAAGCTCCAGCACTTAATGATTGTAAAAAGAAGAGTAAACGTTATTTGAAAGATTGTTGAGGTCCTGCCGTTTGCACCTGCAGCTTTACCTAGTTCATGGCTGCAAGGAGCTTGATGAATGGGAATGGGGATTTTTCTGAGTTGGTGACAGGGGATTCAACAAACGTTCCAAGTAATGAGAACACAAAGGCCAGGGCACACCCAAAGTGAAACTCCGTGTAGTGAATCCAAGTGGTAATTCAAGAATTGAGTCGAAGTCCAGCAAACAGGTGACACTGGATATTTATTACAGGTGAGAACAAGTGGTCAGAGTTCTAGTCAAATGACCACATACAACACAAGTCCATACAGCAAAATAGCCGACACGTGTTTCATCTCCTAGACTTTGTCAAGGCTTCAGCTATGCGGACATATGTAAGTAAAGAGAAGTAAAAAGGAGTTCCAAAAAAATGATTGATGTTGATCTCCCGGTGATTCAATCATATGGAGTACAGGTAGCAACGACGGCCATGATAAGCCTAATTGAGCGTAGAGTAATACCGTACCGGTCGCGTCGGTATCAGGCAAGTGACTGGTGTTGTATGTGGTCATTTGACTGGAACTCTGACCACTTGTTCTCACCTGTAATAAATATCCAGTGTCACCTGTTTGCTGGACTTTGACTCAATTCTTGAATTACCACTTGGATTCACTACACGGAGTTTCACTTTGGGTGTGCCCTGGCCGATAAACCTGTGTTGATGTGCGAGCACCTTTGGCATTCTCCACTCTCTTTCGCTTAGATTTCAAACGTTCCAAGTAAGGTTTAAAGGGGATGATCACAACTAAATCGATTTAAAGGGGAAACACACTTTAGGCACTGTTCCATTGTTCCATTGTGAATCAGCAACTGAACACAAGTGCTGCAAAAAGGAAGTACGTCTACATAATTTGCTCTGCCAGTAAGGTAGATGTGGTTCATCAGGACGACTGTGTTGGAAAATATATTAACTCAACAGTTACAATCTTGAATCAGAAGCAAACACTTGCTTTTACCTGAACCAGTAACAGTGTAGGAATCTCAACGAGGCCCTTAGTAATAACAGAAGCATTTACAATTCAGCGGGTCTCGAATTTGCTAGAGGTAGAGCTATAAGAGTTTTAAATTCCTCACTGGACTTTTCTTGCCACATAAATAAAAAATGAAAAGTAAAACAGTCGACATAAGTGAGCGGATTTAAAGCGCCATGGCCTCCAGGAGCATGAGACGAAGGAGAGACACAGAAAGAAAAATAAATTTGCTCACAGTCAAACATATCTACAATCATGCAATTATCCATGTAACAGGGGCAGTCTGCAAGGCGGTAATCAAACCGCCCAAGGCAGGACAAACATGAAGCATTTACTGATGATTATAAATGATTTTTAAAAGGCAAACCCACGAACGAGTGAAAGTGAGGGGCGTGTGGTGGGCATGGTTAAAAGCACACAATACTTCCAACAGGCCATAGCGCTTGTGCGCGCCACCTGAAAATGAAATGCATCCAAAACAGAGCATCTTATTACCAGCAGGAACCCAAACCTTCCTTTTTTGTCAATAGACATAAAATCAGTGGAAAATTACATTTCTTATCTGTTAACACCAAGGGCGGCATGCCTGGCTTTACTCAAAATGTAATTTGCAATAAGACCATATAAAATGTTTCATCTAAATTCATATTCCATGGTAGTCAAAGTGACAGATTTTGACTTTACTTGATTTAATAAAATGTGTAATGGGACTGTGATTTTCTGGTTGGTTCTTTTTATTTAATACACAGCTTTCATTTTTAGGTTGAGCATAGCAGCACTCCGGTGCTGCTTTTCAACCTGTTGTAATCTATTCTGTGGCCTTAAGCACGCCCATCTCACGCCCATCACTTTCATTAGTTTCTGGACTTGCCTTTTCAACAATCCCTTGATGTAATTGGTAAATGCTTTACGTTTGTCCAGCCTTGAGGCTTGTTTGTTACTCCTTGCAGACTGACCCTATTTCATGGATTATTGCACAATAGTTAATATACTTTTGAGAGGGCAAACTACTTTTTTCATTTGTCTCCCCCCTTTGCACTTCTCAGCGGCCATTGTGCTTTGAGCGTGAACCATACAAACTCGGTGGTATTGGAGTGCACAACACATTGTTCACACTGTTACCTAATTGGAATCATTTCAATTTTGCTTTTGTCTCTCCCATTGTGTTCCATGGCTTTCAAAATCCCTTGTAATTGGTAAATGCTTTACCTAAATAAAACACAGAAATCATCAAAGCGGCTCTCCCAGCACAACAGGAGAGCTGATACTTCAATATCACTGCACTCAGGGAAACTTGCCCTATAATGCTTTACAGGCATTCTTTTTCAAGAACATTTTTGCGCATAACTCAGCATGTGGTGTTCCTAGGACAATGGGCCTGACCACCAGCAAAACGTTCAACACAGCACACACTGTCTGTCATCACTGGGTCCCCACACTAGATTAGTGGGGACCCCAAAATAATAAACCCTCCCACCATTCAATGCCTTTTTAACCCCTCTCATGACTGGAACATTTGTTTTACAGCTGAGAGTAGTTTGTGTTTTAAGGGCCTTGTTTGTAATATCATTGTAGTAGGCCTGCTAGCCCTTAAAATATGTAATGCACTATGTCCTCTAGGAGCTACATATATGGTTGCACTGCATTACGTTCTGCCATTCTGTTTTCATGTATTTATGCTCTCTAGGAGCTAACTATATGGTTACATGACCATGTTTCTTAGAAATGTTATTTTTTTGTGGTGCCCTCTAGCTGTTGTTCTGAGCATCACCCTCAACATACTACAGTATTTGCAGCACTTGGAAACTTGCCCCATAATGCTTTGCAGAGCATTTTTTTTATGAAACATCTTTGCTCATAACTCAACTTGTGGTGGTCCTAGTACAATGGGACCACCTTCAAAACGTTCACCACAACATTCTTTTTCTGTCTGGATCATCTCTGCGTCCCACACTAAGTTAATGGGACCACAAAATAATAACCCCTCCCATCATTCAATGTCTGTTTAAGCTCTCTCATGGTTGGAACTTTTGTTTTGTAGCTGGGAGTAGTTTATGTTTTAAAGGCCTTGTTTGAAATATCATTGCAGTTGGTCTGCTAATCCTGAAAATGCATTATGTACTACGTTCTCCTGGGGCTAAATATGTGGTTGTACTGCATTACTTTCTACCAGTTTGTTTTCATGTGGTTGTGCTCTCTATGGGCTAGCTATAAGGTTACAAGACCATATTTCTTGGAAGTGCTATTTTGGTTGTGGTGTCCTCTATGAGCTGTTCTGAGCATTACAGTAAACGTACCACAATATTCACAGCACTTGGAATCTTGCCCCATAATGCTTTGCAGGGCATTCCTTTTACAAAACATTTGTACTCATAGCTCAGCCTGTGGTGGTCTCAGGATAATGGGACCACCTTCAAAACATTCACAACATGCTCTTTCAGTCTAGATCATCTCTGGGCCCCCACACGAGGGTAGTGGAGACCCCAAAATAATAACCCATCCCACCATTCCATGTATTTTTAAGCTTTTGTATGGCTGGAACTTTTGTTTTGCACCCGGGAGTAGTTTCTGTTTTAAGGGCCTTGTTTTAAAAAGTCTCCCAGTAGGCCTATTAGCAAGTTATATGCAGGACCACTGAAATTATGTGTCAGAAAGGACCAAACTATGTGGCAGGGTTGAAAAATGTATGTGCAAAGAAGTCCAGTCATGCATTTACAAATCCAAGAGCTCCAACTCAAGTAAATGTGAGACTTATTGAATTGCAAATGCTTGTTTTCTATTTCTCTTTACAGATATGGGCCCATATTTATACTTTTTTTGCGCCGCATTTGCGTAATATTTTTTACGCAAAGTTGGCGCAAACCTAACTCCATATTTATATTTTGACGTTAGACACATCTAATGTAAAAATATAGGAGTTTGCACCATTTTTTGGATGAGTGAACCCACCTTGCATCAATGAGATGCAATGTAGGCTTTCCATCCAAAAAATGGTGCTATCCCCATAGCCCCATATTTATCCTCCTGTGCTAAAATGATGCACGGGTGGGAGGAGGGGCTAAATAATAGTGCTAAGTTTGCTTGTCACCATTATTTAACACGGGGGTCAGACCAGGCGTTAGGGGACCTGTGGACCCATTTCCACCATGGAAACACCATGGAATGGGTCCACAGGCGCCCTCCCCAAGTTCCAGGAACACCCCCATCCACACCAAAGAGACACCGGAGGATGGGGGACCCCATCCCAGGTAAGTCCAGGTAAGTATTTTTATCATATTTTTTTTGTCATTGGAGGCCCTAATTTGGGCCCCCCTGCATGGTACAGGAAGAAAACTGAGTTCATAGCACACATTGGGTAGCAACTTTGTCCAGTGAGTTTAGTCTTGATGACAGTTTTTCAACAACAGAAGCACAACATTCTTTCCAAGGTTCTGAATCATGTTTAAATGCAGTTGTTTTGCCCGCAGACTCTTCACTTTCGTTTCCTACATGCTGAGTTAAAGTCAATGTAAAAGTTGTTTATGGGTACTTTTAGCTGTGGCTCCCCATGTCCCCAACTCTCATCAGAAGAGGGAGCTGGTCGGACATGTGGCAAAAAGTTATATGGTGTGCAGTGCTCGGAGATCCATGTATGTGTACCCATTCACATTTAAATCCAGGTGCTAGATCATGGGTACTCAGAAACATTTACCCAGGGCCAACTCTAAAAGTTTGGCTTGTGATGCATGAGAAGTACACCGATGCCAGCAGGATGGCGGGGGAGGAGGCAAGAGGGCAGTAAGGTGGGTGTAGGGGACGCAAAGCATGTTCAATGAGTAGCTGAATTGCAAAATGTGAAACCAGAAAACCTGGATCAATCCCGGCTCCCCCACTTGATCAAATTCTGTGTTTGATTTAATAAACTGTAATGTTGTTTCTGTATATTAGCAATCCAGTCCCCCTAAAGGGTGCCCATAATAGATGGCTTGCCTCTTAGTTCTCGGGGATGTGGAATTCCTATTGCCCAACACCCAGGACATATTGTTTGGGGTCAAGGGCAACACGTTTTTGTGCTTATTTTGTCCTTGGGACAAGAAGGTCCAATCCCCTGCAGCACAACCACCTTGGCTGCCAGTTTACAGAGAAAGGAACAGTCTCCAGTTGAGGTATGGGTGTCCAATGTTAATGCTGTTCGAACTTGTATTTATTGTTCATTAATAAAAAGCCTTCATTATTAAAGTGAGCGCTATGAATAATTGTTTTAAGGTCACACTGCACTACTGAAAGTGGTTCCAGTAAAAAAAGGTGTAAACCCAGAATGCTCTCTGATTAGATGCAAATGTTTGCAGAAGCTTGTAAGCAAGAGTGATGATTCTTTGCTTTAAAAAAAAAAGAAAAAAATGCAAGTAGGAAGAAAAGTTTCGCTACTATGCAATTTTAGGTGACATTTCTTTGAAGCATCATGTAGTAAAATGTGTTGATGCCTGCTAGGATTTGTAAAAAATATTCATAATGGAAAATCAGTGTAACCATTTTCAACAAGATTATGGGAAGCATGAAAATAAACAAGCACTGCCAAATTCAACCAATCCAACATTTTTGTGAGCCTTTTGGTTTCGTCAATATGTGTCTTGTTTTGACATGGCTTTTGTAACACCCCATTTTTTGTGGGAGCTGCCAGGCCCTCATAATTGTAACAAACATTGGCAAAAAATAAAATAAAAGTTTTTGGTCTCAAAAAGCAAACATAGCCACCAGTGGCATAACAAAGCTTCCACAGCCCCCCCCAGGGTGTTCTCTCAGCACAGCACCTGCCCTGAGTGAGTCTGAAGGAGGAGCCCCTCCATGTTCCTTGCAGGGGGGGGCCCTCCAATTTCATTACGTCACTAATTGCTGCAGTAGTTACTGGCACTGAACAAAACTACTTTGTGTGCCAATATGCTTTTTGTGGAAGAGAAGAATGCGATCACTCACAGTAAAGCTAGCCGATAGAGAAATAGAAGTTAATAAAAACAAAATGTCTTTGTTAATGCCAGACCTCGTAGGGACCCAATTCTTTAAAAAGTCACAAAAAGTGCACCCATGGTATATGTCTTTGAATAAGTGACTTTCAGGAATTCACAAGAACCTACAGAAGTAGACCAGGAAATCATACTCCTCGAAAAAAAATTGTGAACTGTATTTCAGAATGAGCAAATATGTATGTGTAGATTTGCTCATGTGAAAAGTTCAATTTCCCTCCAACCACTTTTTTCCCCAACCCTGGAAGAAGTTCTACTTCTGCCAATGTCAGGAGTAAATTTCCAACTTTTCCATTATGGGAAAAGATTAGAAGAGCTGGTGACAATCCTTAAAACATGCAAGTTAGTAGTTTTGGAGACTCAAAGGCATTCCAGCCCTGGAACTTTTGCTTACTGCTTCCTCCAACCCCAGTATGAAGAGCTATGGAATGGTGGCACAATAAGGAAATCACTATAGTAGGGATTGAATTTGAAAGTATTCAAGCTCTACTATAATAGTAGCTCTGGTATAACAGAGAGGCTATTATCAGAGCTTGTACATAGTGAGAATGCAACCATAATTTGTCACTGAACTACGTGGCACCAAAGGGACAAGTAGATTTTTTTTACAGGAGAATTAGGTTTAATAGCAACCTGTCCCATGGACAAGTAGATATTTTCTTAAATTCCACACTCCTGGTTCTCTATTGGCATTGTTGTTTGGTGAGGTGAAACATGAATATTTCTATATTCTAATTTCATATTCAGTTAAAAAAAATACTTCTCAATGCACTGATATAATCTGATGTACTAAGGTGGAACAGGTCTTTATTCTAATGAATTAGGCTTTTTGAAATTTGAAGAGATTCTAACTTAATTTGTTGCATTTGATGCAAGATGTCTTTAAAATGTAACATATTCCTAGAGTCAAGCCTGCAGGACAACCTAGTTGCTTTCTTTCATTAACTTCAATTAACCTTTAAGGAAATGTTTGCCTACTTAACATTTTATAAAGTTTAGTGCTGAGTGAAGTAAACAGCACCTGAGTGCTGCTGTTAACCAGGGGGCTGAATACAGAGGTCAGGAGGGACAAATGCAGCCCTGGGGTTACTTTAATTATCACTGTGCTTGATCAAGGCAGTCAAGCCTTAGACGGTCAGACACAAACTTTATTTGATTCCATTTCTATTTATGTTTACAAAGTGCTTGCACCGAAGTGCTCAAAAGGTTTGTAAAAGCAGCAGAAGGAACATGTAAAGGAAGATATCACAAACAGCAGAAATACAGTTTCTTCTGAGCCTGCAAGACTAACCTGACCCTGGAAGTGAATTGAAAGTACAGTACATAATTTGTGCTGGTCATTGCAGATGATAGGCATTGGCACTCATTTTTGGAGACTCAAAATTTTAACTAGTCATCAGGTTTTTGATGCAGAGAAGATGAGATAAAGGCAGGAATGGGAAAAAGGGGGAGGAGAGACAGAGATAACAAAAGATTAAAAAAGAGAGAAAGCAAGCATGAAAGGAACCTGAAAGAGTGAGGCAAATAGGTAATGTAAGGAGTAGAAGGAAGTATGATGATGAACAATTAAAACTGGTAACCGCATGCTGACACTTGAAGCTATTGTGTGAATAAATACACATGTTGGCAGCATTATAGAATGTACGTGGTGGTTTTGAGGAAGGATAAAAAGTACTATATGTGAGAGGACTTACAGGCTTCCCCACCAGTCCGCGTACCCTGACTGGTTTCTGGTGACCACCGGGGACAGGGATTATGTTGGTACGTCAGCGTGTGCGTGGGTCTGTGAATGGGTGCATGAGGGTGTCAGTGGATCTGTGAGTAGGTGCACGACAGTCTGAGTCGGTGTGTGAGTGGGTGCGTAACTATCTGAGTGGGTTTGAGTGGGTGCGTTAGGGTCTGATTGGGGTTCTAAGTGAGTGCATGAGAGTCTGAGTCCTTCTGTGAGTGAGTGCGTGAGTGTGTGAGTGGGTCCGTGAGTGTCTGAGTGGGTCTGTGAGTGTGTGCGTAAGTGTCTGAATGGATGTGTGAGTGGGAG
Organism: Pleurodeles waltl; assembly: GCF_031143425.1. Lineage (NCBI taxonomy): Eukaryota > Metazoa > Chordata > Amphibia > Caudata > Salamandridae > Pleurodeles > Pleurodeles waltl. Next base: position 1,318,293,909 of record NC_090445.1, read on the forward strand.
AATTGATTGAAAGAGAGACAGAGAGAGAGAAAGAAAGAAAGTGAGAAGGAGAGGGATGGAATTTTTTAAGCTTTGATGTCTGACATACTTAGAAGGAGATATTTCTATCAAATTTAAAATAAAGAATGTATATATTAAAAAAAAAAAATAGAATATTTTATTATTTAGAAGAAAACAAAAAGGTAATATGTCCAGCTGGACTCGAATCCCCAAAGCTCTGCGTCCTTCACACTGAGCTAGGGGGGGATTATTTTTACATTTTTTTTTTTTAAGCAGCCAAGCCACAGCAAACAGCTATGTCCTGGAGGTGGGCACTGCCGGGCATAGCAGGAGCTGGCTGTGGGGAGTGGTGGTCCCCAGGGCCTTCAGTGGCTCCACAAGGGGGGCCGCACCTCCAACAAGGACTTAGACTGGAGAGGTGGTGGTCCCCGGGACGACGGTTCGCATACGGACCCCCTTTCTTTTTTTTAAAGATTTGCCCCGGCTTGTGGTGGTCGCTAGGGCAGCAGTGGGGCTGGGCAGCTCTCCTCCAATGAGGGCACAGTCCTGGGGGTGGTGGGGCCCCCCTTCTCGAAATAAAATGTCGTCCTGGAGGGAGGGTGGTCCCCGCCTTAATTAAAATGATAGACCTAGGGAGGTGGTTGTCCTCTCCCACTTACTTAAAAACATTTGTGCCCTGGGAGTGGTGGTCCCCAAGGCCCCAAGGCTTATTAAAGCCAAAACAAGGGTGCCCATGATGGCCCCGGGACCTGGACCACCCCTGGACAAATTAAAAAAAAAACATAGGAGACACTGTTTTCTTTTTTAAATCCCAGAAAAATGTGCATATCTATCTGTGGATTTTTCCGATGTTCTTTAAAAAATGTTTTTTAGCCCTTGTGGGGTCCATCAGGGACCCCAGCACCAGGTCTAAGGGGTCAGGATGACTCTGCCCAGGCCACTTTTCTTTTTGTTTTGGTCTTTTTTTGGGGGCAAGCTGTTCCAGGCTCAGTATATATAAAAACACCATTGTGCTAGCGAGCACATATGGGCTAGCGCCAGCTCTTGGTGGATGTAGGAAAGGCACGTGCACTTTCACACTGTACTGTAAAGTGCTAAGGTTCTTTATATATGAAAACACAGGGTACAAGGGTGTGCATATTGGCAAGCTAGGCCATGTTCAATATATATGAAAACACCATTGAGCAAGTGTGCACAACTGAGACACAATGGCAGGCTCAGGAACTTATGGAACACCATTGTGCAAGTGCACACACAGTGGCCTGCAATGACATGCTCAGTACACTCTGGTCAGCTCTACTTCCTACCCGATGGAGGAAGGGATGTGAACTTCCACCCTCTACGCCTAGGCATAGTGCCCTGGGCCCTGAGGCCACTTTAGGAGAATCAGGCCATCCTATGGGAAAGGCTGACCTCTTAGTTAGAGAAAACCCACTTGGGGTTCTTCCCTACCAGGGCATGGCACATATTGTTGTACCTGTCCTGGGGAGTGTAAGGTCTGCTCAGCAGTGCCCACTACATGAGAGAGGCCACCCTGAGCACAGGCGCACCCTCTCCCCCATCAGGCTAGCACTATCAGGCCAAGGACATGGTTGACAGGCTCTTCTAGTGGGTGACACACTCAGTACTGCATCCTACTAGTAGCTAGGGCTGTACCTGCCCCGGGTATATAGTGTACCTTTTTACAGGGCACTCCTGGGTACAGTCACGCAGCCACACACATGAGCGCCCCTTCCTGGTATGTGTAGGAAGGGTGCTCACACTTTCCCACTGCAGTACAGTGGAAAAGTGCCCACAGTCTTAAGGTCACGCAAAGAGAGTCAGCAACAACGGGGAAGAAAAAGCAAAACGTTTCAGGAAAATCCCCTAAGAAGGGCCATCTCCAACACTGGCTTTGTATATATCAAAACATTTGTACACATTTTTTGCACTGCTGCATATGTGAGCGTACCTCCAACAGACACATCAACACATTTGTATTTTCAATATATCCCACATACATCATTCTATATCTGATGGCAGTCGCTCAACGTAATTGCCGTAACCTTTTGTTTGCAAACTTCCCAAGTGGGCAAACACACCTCTAAATAACATTTTAAGCCCCAGGTTCAAATTTAACATACAGGCCCTGATTCTAAGCTTGGCGGGCGGCGGTAGCCGCCCGCCAAGCGGGAACCGCCAGAAGACCGCACCGCGGTCAAAAGACCGCGGCGGTCATTCTGGGTTTCCCACTGGGCTGGCGGGCGACCGCCGAAAGTCCGCCCGCCAGCCCACCGGGAAACACCCTTCCCACGAGGAAGCCGGCTCAGAATGGAGCCGGCGGAGTGGGAAGGTGCGACGGGTGCAGTTGCACCCGTCGCGAATTTCAGTGTCTGCAAAGCAGACAGTGAAATTCTTTGTGGGGCCCTCTTACGGGGTCCCCTGCAGTGCCCATGCCATTGGCATGGGCACTGCAGGGGCCCCCAGGGGCCCCACAACACCCCATACCGCCATCCTGTTCCTGGCGGGCGAACCGCCAGGAACAGGATGGCGGTATGGGGTGTCAGAATCCCTATAGCGGCGCAGCAAGCTGCGCCGCCATGGCGGATTCCCATGGGCAGCGGAAAGTCGGCGGTACACCGCCGGCTTTCCGCTTCTGGCCGCGGCTGTACCGCCAGCCTGTTGGCGGTGCTACCGCCAACCTCCGCCATGGCGGTATTTACCGCCAGGGTCAGAATGACCCCCATAGTTGTCACATTGTGTCACTCTTATGGAGTGTGTACTTCCTGACATAATCGTCCCTTCTATAAATCGTACATTGTGTATGTTTAAAACTAATAACAGAAACTAACTGCCATTATTAATCTGGCAACATACTCTGTGAATATGCAGTGGTGCAACCAATCCAACTTCTATCTTAGACACTCTTTTATATTGCCCTCATGGCCAAACTGCACAATATCCAACAGAGATTTGAATGTACAGAAGAAAACACAGAGGTTATCCTTCCAAGCAGGTTTTTTAGTGGGCATCAGTATCAATGGTCATATTCTACCGCACAATACATGAACATTCGTGTTGGCATGCCCACTAAGGAAATATTCCACAAATTAATATTATGATTCCTATCCATTATATTGGCTGTAAACTGTAAGTAACCCAACCTTGACAAAACAGTATCTATCCCTGAGGATAGCCAACAACCCTATCCTCCCCACATCACAAAAAGAAGAAAAAAACAGAGATTTTAAGAGAGAGAATAGAATAAAAAGAAGATATCTCAGTTCTTTGGTGATTATCTGCTCCTCTGACTCAAAGGGAGCTAAGCAGAAGAAATTAGTCCAGCCCCAAGGGCATCCAAATACAGCACAGGCACAACTGGCTAACCACTTCAGGAAGGAGGGCCCTTTGCTACACAGTGAGGAATTGCAGATGTGGTCCACTAACACAAATGTTGAGGAGACCCAATGCTAATCCTGGCCCCCTCTAGCTGACTTTGTCATCCTTGTCCATGTTCCCTGAAGGGGAGTTGTGAGGACTGGTTCAGGGGTGGCATATCCAACCACTATTAGCGGCAAGGCAGGCAACCCTGAGAAGGAGACGTCCAGGACCCAATTTTTGAACTTCAGACTCTGAAGGTTGTTGAAAATGATCATGTAGAAGCAGATTCTGGCTAGTCAGTGACAGTGTATGTGGTGGTGAATGACAGCTGGCCTCTGCGTCCTACCCCGCCAGCTCTTTGTTCTTTTTCTGGGACACCTCATTTAGCCATTTTCTACCATTAAGCTCCACCTGCCCACTTAATCAATTTGTAAATCCTTTTATTATGTGGTTACAGGGCAATGTTGCCTCTCAGGACCCTGTCCTGGACTAATCCAGGGTGACTCTTGAATCTCCTCACTAGCCATTGACTTCCCTCATATAAGGCCATTGACACTGTTAGACTGTTAGGGCAAACATTCATGTATTCTAGGGAAATCTAGGAGTCTATGGATGCTGTCGCACTTGACATAAAACAATTGTTTGGGGCATATATATTGACGCACCTGTGTGACCTCATCTCCCGAATTCGTGTTCAGCCCCCTGCGCAGAGGCTTCTCCACAGTGTATAGTCCAGCTTTATGACTGCCCTTTTTCCTCTGAGTCATCAATCCCTACATTCATGTGCCTTCCACTAAACCTCACAGGTGGCTTCTTTTTTTGGAGGTATTGCCTGGCAGTAGACCCCACCCTTGTTCACACTCAGATAAAATGCTGAAGTCCCACTGGCCACCATATTGAAGGAGATCTTGAACATTGGTGCTTTGATGGGCACATTTTACTCTCCTGTGGTAACATCTCTAAAAGTTCTAGAGAGTGGACTTTGTATCTTTGCACAAGCATGTGGACTCCATGGACGGAAGATTGGATGATGTGAAGAAGCAGTTGATTTACCAATGTTATGGATTTCTGACATTTTCAACATAGGGTTACTGACTTGGAAGAACCTGCCAGGAGAGATATCGTCCATCTGTATGGTGTCTCTCAGGAGGTTTGGAAGGGGGATATGTTTGTATTCTTGAAAGACTTTGTACCTGGCTTGCATATAAGTCCTACAATTACAAGAGCCTCTCAAATTTGAAAGGGCAGACAGAATCAGGCCCCAATGCTGCAGCATCTTGAACAGCCTGAGGCCCGTTATTGCCTTTCTCCTGCATCACCTACATGTTCGCACTATTCTGCAGGCAGACAATAAACACATCTGTTTGATTCTGCCCAAGAGTAGATATCATCTGTCAAGGAGAAGTTCTTCTGTTCCCTTCACTTACATTCCCTCAGTGATGAAGTGTGGGAATTTTCTAAATGGTAAGAATACTCTCAAAGAGACCATTGATGCCATGTCAGGATTGCACAAAAGTAAATCTCCAGGTGAAGATGGTGTTTGCAGAGTGCCCATGTAATACTATGTCTTCAGGGAGGCTGAAAACTATGGGTCCTTTATGTTCCAGTAAAAGCCATCATCACCCTCATCACTAAAGGTGAGAATTACCTGCTGTGATCCAAGGATTACCGTCCTGTAACCTCATCAATTCTGATATTAAAAAATCTTAGACAATCTTCTAGCCTCCAGGCTTTGAAATGTCATCCCTCCTGCATTCAATGTTCTCAAGAGTGCTTCTTGCCTAGTCACTCCTTTAGAAATCTTCTGAGAACATTGGTCATCTACTATGGGAATCTTGTAGCCGTAAGAATGAATTGTTGGCACTTTCATTTGATACTAAAAATGCATGTGGCTGGGTGAAGTGGGGTTACCTATTTTAGATACTGTACAGATTGAGATTGGAGAAAAACATTTTAAATGTCCAGCTGTAGTTTCATTCTTCAAAGGTACAAATCAATTGCAGAGACTTTTTGTCATGGACAGGTCCCTTTTCCATTAAACGTGGCATGAGATAGAGTTGTCCATAATTCTCCCTCCTGCTTCTTCTGGAATTGGAACCACTGGCGGTAGCCATTAAGACCTACTGCAAATAAAGGGGGTCCCTCTACAGGGAGTGCAGAATTATTAGGCAAATGAGTATTTTGACCACATCATCCTCTTTATGCATGTTGTCTTACTCCAAGCTGTATAGGCTCGAAAGCCTACTACCAATTAAGCATATTAGGTGATGTGCATCTCTGTAATGAGAAGGGGTGTGGTCTAATGACATCAACACCCTATATCAGGTGTGCATAATTATTAGGCAACTTCCTTTCCTTTGGCAAAATGGGTCAAAAGAAGGACTTGACAGGCTCAGAAAAGTCAAAAATAGTGAGATATCTTGCAGAGGGATGCAGCACTCTTAAAATTGCAAAGCTTCTGAAGCGTGATCATCGAACAATCAAGCGTTTCATTCAAAATAGTCAACAGGGTCGCAAGAAGCGTGTGGAAAAACAAAGGCGCAAAATAACTGCCCATGAACTGAGAAAAGTCAAGCGTGCAGCTGCCACAATGCCACTTGCCACCAGTTTGGCCATATTTCAGAGCTGCAACATCACTGGAGTGCCCAAAAGCACAAGGTGTGCAATACTCAGAGACATGGCCAAGGTAAGAAAGGCTGAAAGACGACCACCACTGAACAAGACACACAAGCTGAAACGTCAAGACTGGGCCAAGAAATATCTCAAGACTGATTTTTCTAAGGTTTTATGGACTAATGAAATGAGAGTGAGTCTTGATGGGCCAGATGGATGGGCCCGTGGCTGGATTGGTAAAGGGCAGAGAGCTCCAGTCCGACTCAGACGCCAGCAAGGTGGAGGTGGAGTACTGGTTTGGGCTGGTATCATCAAAGATGAGCTTGTGGGGCCTTTTCGGGTTGAGGATGGAGTCAAGCTCAACTCCCAGTCCTACTGCCAGTTCCTTGAAGACACCTTCTTCAAGCAGTGGTACAGGAAGAAGTCTGCATCCTTCAAGAAAAACATGATTTTCATGCAGGACAATGCTCCATCACACGCGTCCAAGTACTCCACAGCGTGGCTGGCAAGAAAGGGTATAAAAGAAGGAAATCTAATGACATGGCCTCCTTGTTCACCTGATCTGAACCCCATTGAGAACCTGTGGTCCATCATCAAATGTGAGATTTACAAGGAGGGAAAACAGTACACCTCTCTGAACAGTGTCTGGGAGGCTGTGGTTGCTGCTGCACGCAATGTTGATGGTGAACAGATCAAAACACTGACAGAATGCATGGATGGCAGGCTTTTGAGTGTCCTTGCAAAGAAAGGTGGCTATATTGGTCACTGATTTGTTTTTGTTTTGTTTTTGAATGTCAGAAATGTATATTTGTGAATGTTGAGATGTTATATTGGTTTCACTGGTAATAATAAATAATTGAAATGGGTATATATTTTTTTTTGTTAAGTTGCCTAATAATTATGCACAGTAATAGTCACCTGCACACACAGATATCCCCCTAACATAGCTAAAACTAAAAACAAACTGAAAACTACTTCCAAAAATATTCAGCTTTGATATTAATGAGTTTTTTTGGGTTCATTGAGAACATGGTTGTTGTTCAATAATAAAATTAATCCTCAAAAATACAACTTGCCTAATAATTCTGCACTCCCTGTAGTTCAGGGCCCATACCCCGAATACAGAATACATCGGTGGGTGGGAGATCCTTCTCCTACCTCGCGGCAAAAAGCTGGAACACCCTGCCCCTGCACCTCAGGCAGTCACCGTTGCTACCATAATTCAGGAAGGACCTTAAAACCTGGCTCTTCAACTGAAGCTCATAGGACGAACACCCTCAGCACCTTGAGACCCTTACAGGTCAGTAGTTGATCTCTATAAACCCTGATTTGATTTAATTTGATTTGATTTGAGGGCCCACTTTCTGTATTCTGATGACATTCATATGGCACTTAAAAACCTACCACTTCCCCACTTCTCTACAAACCTTAATGTGATTAATTCCTTCTCACAATTTTCTGTCTAGCAGGGGAACTGGGGAAAATGTGAGGCAATGGAAATGTTCTTTCCCACTGGTAAGAGCAGTATTCCAGCCCTGTCTATGAAGTGTGTCTCAAAAGGTATGCATTACTTGGCTAGTCTTCTCAATTGATTGTGTATTAAATGGTCAAAGATGATTAAGTTGTGTGCTTATTTTAGCAGATGGTCTCTAGCTTTCCCTATGAGGTAGCGTGCAGATTATCAAATTGGTAGACTGTGTCTTTGGCATGATGCCCACAGTGACTCATACATCTATTCTCTCACATTGTTTGGGCTTGAGACTGAGATTGACAATTGAGTTACACACACACACACATAATTGAGTGATCTATGATTGCTCAAATGGGATTCTACTGTCTTTCCCTCCACCTTTCACAATTTCTGTACATGGTGCCAATCCTGCTCAAGCCTTCACTATGGGATGGCAAAGAGTATAGATTACTGTTCTCAGTGATTTGTATAAGAACAAATCCCCATCTTTGAAGACGGATGACCCAGTTGTAAATTGCAAGAGACGGTCAGCACATATACTCTTAAAAATGATCAGTGGTTCCTCTTGGCCTGACTGGCTAGTGCTCCTTTATCTTGGGAGGCATGGAACTCAGCAATTTAGCCAAAGAGATGATCTTATTTTAGGTGATGCCTTAAAATCTTTTCATGTGCTAATGTCTGAAGTCAGTATTGGATTGAAACAATAGTTGAGGTTTGTCCATGTTGCCCATTGTCTCCGTGGCTGTCTGGATAAGGGTCCGATCTCTGTCAGCCTTTTCCTATACAAACCTATCTTGAAAATTTGTGGGACTTTAAGACAGTGGTCTCAGTGTTTTATGGATTGCTTTTAGAACACCTATACTCCCTTCCCTGCAGTTGGCAGCCGGAGTCTTCTAGCACACTTCACTTCATCAAGACTACACGTATGATGAGTGATCAGCCTTACTCATGCCACATGATTGTCTGCTCATAGAGGCAATAAATGTTCTTACTTTAAAGCTTTTCATAACTAGTACTGGTCCACATACCATTTGCACAACATAGGGCTGCTGCATCATTCCGATTTTTGGGCGTGCTCTTATCTCTGTGCTTTGGGGATGTCCCAGGCTTTTGCCATACTATACAGCAGTATAGTCAATTCTAAAAACCATAAATGATGCCACAGTGACTCCCCCAGTCTGCCTAGTGCCACTGCATGACATATGAGATGATCTAGTGTCCTCCAAACCTAGGCACTGCTAGCTGGCAACTTCGCTAGTCGTAGCTAAGGCTCGTATTCTTAGGTGCTGATCATGCTAGAGGAGCGGCTGGCCGAGTTAGTGAGATGCCTTCAGGCCTAAAAATCAAATGAACATTTTTGAGTAGGTGTTGAAACCATTTCCTGGATCCTAGCTGGCAGTTCCCTGGCCAGTTATCAGGTTGTCTTGTGTCTCTGGTATGTAACCCTATACTGACTGCAGTCCTTTCCTGCCCAGACTTTCGTTATAGCTGATGATGTCCTTTATTTGGGGCAACTGTCTTGTACGGCTTCTTTTAAAAAGAAGACACATTCTATATATAGGCACATTGCAGTTGGAGGACGTATGGGTGTGGAGAGCTCTGACTGAAGTTTCTATTTCTATCTTAGTATCACAGTGATGTATTGGGTTCACCTTATTTATTTTATAGTTTCCCATCTACCTCCCTCAGCTTTTTGATCATTCCACTTTGTAACAAATTGGGGTTACTGGTTGAGGGGAGTGAAACTATTCTCAAACAGCAATCACAAATCTTCTTTGTTTGAAGTCACAAGCAAACACTAAATTAACCTGTGCTCAACCCCCGGGTAGATCGGCATAGAGCAGCCAGGCTTAACTCAGAGATAATGTGTAAAATATTGGTGCAGTACTTCAAACAGTAACATAGTGAAGACACGCCATAAAAAAGCCCACAACCATATGATAAAAAAAGAGAGATTTTTGATAAATAAAACAAGACCCCAAAAAATCTAATTAGTAGAAGCGGAGATCTTGAATTTTAAAGTATTTAAAGAAATTAGTGGCAAAAGGTGTAAAACACCAACTGTGGATATATGGCTGCCCGGACAGCGAAAAAAGTCACAAGTTCAGGCTGACTGCAATGGAGCACAGGCCTTCTACAGGGACCCCCATTAGGTCTGCTGAACAGACTACCTTAGATCCTGTGTTATAGAGCGTTGCGTGGATCTGTGTCAAAGATGCGTTGCTCAGCTGTGGTGATGTGTCGGTTCCAAGATGCAGCAAGACTGTTGAAGGAGGTCCTATTGTGTCCATTTTGAGAATCCCGTCTGAGGTTTGTGATGCAGCGTTTGACGCCTGGGATGCGGCGCACAGTTGGGGTGAACTGTCAGTTCTAAAGCGTGGCTGAGATGCAAAGTCTGGCATTGTCTTCAAGGCTGCAGTTGATGAAAGATGTGAGACACTGTGCCGGGGATGCGTCACACAGTGGCAGTTCTGAAGGCAATGCAGGCTGCACCGGTGTTGCAAGTCCTTGTAGTGGGTAATGTATGCAGCAGTGGAGATGCATCAGTTCTGCTCGGGTTCGCTTCGTGCAGCAGAGGTGATGTGTCAGTTCTGCTGGATCCACAGAGGCTGGCAAAGCATCTTAGGCCCACTTTCAATGCTCCATGACTGAGGTTACACCACATGGCAGTGTAAACTCATAGATGGCAGAGGCCAGGTGCAGGTGCAATGTTGTTAGAAGCCTGTAATGTCCCTGAGGCTTCAGATCAGGATGCCAACCAACTAGCTCTTCGTGCCAATCTGGGTTCAAGAGGTGCAGGTCCAGTCCTCTCACCCAGGCAAGAGGGCAGCAGGCAGCAGGTCAGCACACCAATGCAGGACTCCAACAGAGTACAGTCCTGCAGAGTGGCAGTCCATCAACAACACAGCAGTCCTCCTTCCTGGCAGAGTATCCACAGGTCCAAAAGTGTACTGATGAGTTGGTGTCTGAGTTCCAGAAGTTATACCCATTTGTGCCTTTGAAGTGGGGGAGAAGCTTCTAGAGGTTTCCCTTTGAAGTCCTCAAGCATCCTGCTTTCCCTGCCCTGGCTTCAGGCTAATTAAAGGGGGTATGCAGTCCTTTGTGTGGAGGCAAGAGACAACCTATTTAAGTGTAAGTGGGGCCGTGTGCAGCTCCCCATCCCATCATACCAGTGATTGTCCATCCAGGCACACCTAAGCTGCCTATTGTGTGTAGCGGTCTGTCTTGGAGGACTACACAAAGCTCGTCTGTGAGCTACACCCAGTCATGTGACCACAGAGACGCTACAGGCACTAAATAGCTAAGACAGGAAAAGGCCAACTTTCTAAAAGTGAGATTTTCAAAATTGTAAAACCTGACTTTAGCATCACTTATGAGTTTAAATTAGGATTCCTGAGGCACCAAACATTAACTGGTTACAATTTCCATTTGGACATTACCCAAATGCAATAAGGTAACTCCAATAATATCCTATGGGAGAGGTAGGCCTTGCAGTAGTGAAAAATAAATTAAAGAGTATCCCTACCAGTACATATGAAGCTTGAAAATACATGCCCAACTGTTTAAATACAATACATCCTGCCCTCTGGGCTGTCCAGGGCCTCCCATAGGGTTAACATTTATGTATTAAAAAGGAAGGTTTGGGTTTGGCAAAAGCTTATTTTACCAGGCTGAAATGGCAGTTTAAACCATACAAACAGATGATTTGTTTAGCTATATTTAATGTTTGCAGAGCAGTCTAGGTAAGAAATTGTTGAGGGATCCATGCAAGCCACACCTCCTTGGACTCCTCCGGGTGTCTAGTTTAAAAAAACCTTTGGTAGATTTGCAAATGCAAAGCATTTCTCTTCCGATCACGTGGAGGAGGCCCGAGAGGCTTCAAAGGGAAGGAAATGAATTTCCTTCCCTTTGAAGTCTCTCTCAGCGTTTCAAAAGCCGGATTGTAAAGCAATCCGGCTTTTGAAACGCCCACTAGACACCAGGGATTTATTTTTTTCTGTGGAAATTGGCATAAGGGAGCGACCCCTTGGGCAAGGGTCGCTCCCAGGGGGGGCATTTTTTTAAAGGCCTTTTCTGCCCCCATGGGGGGCAGAAACCTCTAGGCACCAGAGATCATTTTTGTTGTTGTTTTGTTTTGTTATTTGTTTTTAGAGGTGGGGAGCAACCCCTTAGGCAAGGGTCGCTCCCCTAGGGGGAAAATTATATTTAGGCCATTTCTGTCCCCCTTGGGGGTCTATTTTTATGAGGCCAATCTGCCCCCAAGGGGGACAGAAACCACTAGACACCAGGGAGTTTTTTTTTTTCTTTGGGAAATTCACGTAAGGGGAGCGACCCCTTAGGCAAGGGTCGTTTCCCTGGGGGGCAAATGTATTTTTGGCCATTTCTGCCCTCCTGGGGGGCAGATCAGCCTATTTTAATTAGGCCGATCTGCCTCTAAGGGGGGCAGAAACCACTAGGCACCGGGGATTTTTTTTTTTTGTTTTACAGATGTGAGCTACCCCTTAGGCAAGGGTCGCTCCCCTGGAGGGGCAAAATTTATTTAGGCCATTTCTGCCGCTTTTTTATGTGTTTTTTTTTTTTTTTTTTTTTTTTTTTTAGAGATGGGGAGCGACCCATTAGGCAAGGGTCGATCCCCTGGGGGGCAAATTGTATTTAGACCATTTCTGCCCACCTTGGGGGCAGAGCGGCCGATTTTAGGTCAATCTGCCCCCAAGGAGGGAAGAAACGACTAGGCACCGGGGATTTTTTTTCCCCCGCCAATGTCACGCAAGGGGAGCGACCCCGTAGGCAAGGTTTCCTCCCCGAGGGGGGCAAATTTATTTTAGGCCATTTCTGCACTCCCTTGGGGGCGGATTGGCCTATTGTTATTAAGCCGATCTGCCCCAGGGGGGCAGAAACCTCTAGGCGCCAGGTCAATTAATTTTTTTGGTGGCTTTTTGTGTGTTTGTTTTTTTAGAGATGGGGAGCGACCCATTAGGCAAGGGTCGCTCCCCTGGCGGGCAAATTATAGTTAGCCCATTTCTGCCCCTCTTGGGGGCAGGTCGGCCGATTTTAGGTAAATCTTATTTATTTTAGGCCATTTCTGCCCCCCCTGGGGGCAGAAACCTCTAGGCACCAGGGCTAATTTTTTTTTTTGTGTTTTCTTTTTTTGTTTGTTAGTTTTTTTAGAGATGGGGAGTGACCCATTAGGCAAGGGTCGCTCCCCTGTGGGGCAAATTGTATTTAGACCATTTCTGCCCCCCTTGGGGGCAGATCGGCCAATTTTTGTGAGGCCAATCGGCCTCCATGGGGGCAAAAACCACTTGGGCATCAGGGATTGGTGTGTGTGCATGCGTGTGTTTTCTTTAGGGAGGCAGCCCCTTGGGTAAGGGTCGCTCCCCATGGGAGCACATTACTGTTGGCCATATCTGCCCCCCCATTGGGGGCAGATGGGCCTATTTTTGGAATGCCCATCTTCCCCAAGGGGGGGGGGGGGCAGAAAGCCCACCAGATGCCAGGGAAGTTTTTTTTCTAAAAATAAGAGGTTGGGGTTATGGCCATACCCCACCCCAAATAAATGTGGCCAAAGTTGTTAAGCCCACTAGTGGGCAGATGCAGCAATTACCCCTGATTCACACCCCGGGGGGCAGAAAGTCTACTAGATGCCAGGGAATTAAAAAAAAAAAAAAAATATTCGAGTGGTGGCTACCAACCAGTATGGGCCTGGTTACGCCCCCACCTCAACTGAAGGGGGAAACAGTCTTTCAGCTCTCCCCCGCACTCTAAAACATCTTATCCCACAGCAAGCAAGAAGGCATTTGATTATTTTGGGTTTTAGTTTTACATTTGGGCCATGAGAACTTGGCTTACTCTCAAAATCGTCCCACTTGGAATGGTGAGGGCTGCACTTTATGGACTTTGGGACGCTGCCATGTAGAAAAATCCACAAGACCTAGACACATCTGAAAACTAAACATCTGGGTGATTCCAGACTGGTGTGTTTCACATGCACCCGCATCATTTTTGTACCCACAATCCCCTGCAAACCTCCAACTTTGCTGGAAATCACACATTTTTCCCACGTTTTTGTGATGGAACCTTCTGGAATCAGCAGAAATAAACAAAATTCCTACCACCCAGCATTGTCTCATCCATACAGATAAAAATTCTGCTGCACTTGTCAGCCTAAAAATGTTTTTTTGCAAACTGCCCTTTTGGACCCCGTTTGTTCCCCCTCAATATCGACATGTTTTTGGCTCTTCCCTTTCACAAACACTTGGCCCACCTACACAAATGAGGTATCATTTTTACCGGGAGACTGAGGGGAACATTGGGTGGTATGGAATGTGTCACAGTGCGGTGATCCCACACAGAAATGTGGGAAAAATTTGATTTTCTAGCTAAATTTGAGGTTTGCTGAGGATTCTGGGTAAGAAAACATTGGGGGATCCACGAAAGTCACACCTCACTGGACTCCCTCGGGTGTCTAGTTTTCAGAAATGTCTGGGTTTGGTAGGTTTCCCTAGAAGGCTGCTGAGCCCAGGATCAAAAACGGATGAGCCTCCCTGCAAAAACAGATAGTTTTGTATTTGATCATTTTGATGTGTCCACGTTGTGTTTTGAGCCATTTCCTTTTGTGGGCGCTAGGCCTACCCACACAAGTGAGGTACCATTATTATCGGGAGACTTGGGGGAACGCTGGGTGGAAGGAAATTTGTGGCTCCTCTCTGATTCCAGAACTTTCTGTCACCGAAATGTGAGGAAAAAGTGTTTTTTTGCCACATTTTGAGGTTTGCAAAGGATTCTGGGTATCAGAACCTGGTCAGAGCCTGACAAGTCACCCCATCTTGGATTCCCGTAGGTGTCTAGTTTTCAACAATGTGCTGGTTTGCTAGGTTTCCCCAGGTGCCGGCTGAGCTAGAGGCCAAAATCCACAGGTAGGCACTTTGTAAAAAAACACCTCTATTTTCTGTGAAAAAATGTGATGTGTCCACGTTGTGTTTTGGGGCATTTCCTGTCGCGGGCGCTAGGCCTACCCACACAAGTGAGGTATCATTTCTATCGGGAGGCTTGGGGGGACGCTGGGTGGAAGGAAATTTGTGGCTCCTCTCAGATTCCAGAACTTTCTGTCACCGAAATGTGAGGAAAACGTGTTTTGTTAGCCAAATTTTGAGGTTTGCAAAGGATTCTGGGTAACAGAACCTGGTCAGAGCCCCATAAGTTACCCCATCATGGATTCCCCTAGGTCTCTAGTTTTCAAAAATGCACAGGTTTGGTAGCTTTCCCTAGGTGCTGGTTGAGCTACAGGCCAAAATCTACAGGTAGGCACTTTGCAAAAAACACCTCTGTTTTCTGTCAAAAAATGTGATGTGTCCACGTTGTGTTTTGGGGCATTTCCTGTCGCGGGCGCTAGGCCTACCCACACAAGTGAGGTATCATTTTTAATCAGGAGACTTGGGGGAACGCTGGGTGGAAGGACATTTGTGGCTCCTCTCAGATTCCAGAACTTTCTGTCACCGAAATGTGAGGAAAACGTGTTTTGTTAGCCAAATTTTGAGGTTTGCAAAGGATTCTGGGTAACAGAACCTGGTCAGAGCCCCATAAGTTACCCCATCATGGATTCCCCTCAGTCTCTAGTTTTCAAAAATGCACAGGTTTCATAGATTTCCCTAGGTACCAGCTGAGCTAGAGGCGAAAATCTACAGGTAGGCACTTTGCAAAAAACACCTCCGTTTTCTGCGAAAAAATGTGATGTGTCCACGTTGTGTTTTGGGGCATTTCCTGTCGCGGGCGCTAGGCCTACCCACACAAGTGAGGTATCATTTCTATCGGGAGGCTTGGGGGGACGCTGGGTGGAAGGAAATTTGTGGCTCCTCTCAGATTCCAGAACTTTCTGTCACCGAAATGTGAGGAAAACGTGTTTTGTTAGCCAAATATTGAGGTTTGCAAAGGATTCTGGGTAACAGAACCTGGTCAGAGCCCCATAAGTCACCCCATCATGGATTCCCCTAGGTCTCTAGTTTTAAAAAATGCACAGGTTTTGTAGCTTTCCCTAGGTGCCAGCTGAGCTAGAGGCGAAAATCTACAGGTAGGCACTTTGCAAAAAACACCTCTGTTTTCTGTCAAAAAATGGGATGTGTCCACGTTGTGTTTTGGGGCATTTCCTGTCGTGGGCACTAGGCCTACTCACACAAGTGAGGTATCATTTTTATCGGGAGACTTGGGGGAACGCTGGGTGGAAGGAAATTTGTTGCTCCTCTCAGATTCCAGAACTTACTGTCACCGAAATGTGAGGAAAACTTGTTTTTTTTGCCAAATTTTGAGGTTTGCAAAGGATTCTGGGTAACAGAAGCTAGTCAGAGCCCCACAAGTCACCCCATCTTGGATTCCCCTAGGTCTCTAGTTTCCAAAAATGCACAGGTTTGGTAGGTTTCCCTAGGTGCCGGCTGAGCTAGAGGCCAAAATCTACAGGTAGGCCCTTTGCAAAAAATACCTCTGTTTTCTGTCAAAAAATGTGATGTGTCCACGTTGTGTTTTGGGGCATTTGCTGTCGCGGGCGCTAGGCCTACCCACACAAGTGAGGTATTATTTTTATCGGGAGACTTGGGGGAACGCTGGGTGGAAGGACATTTGTTGCTCCTCTCAGATTCCAGAACTTTCTGTCACCGAAATGTGAGGAAAATGTGTTTTGTTAGCCAAATTTTGAGGTTTGCAAAGGATTCTGGGTAACAGAACCTGGTCAGAGCCCCATAAGTTACCCCATCATGGATTCCCCTCGGTCTCTAGTTTTAAAAAATGCACAGGTTTCGTAGATTTCCCTAGGTGCCAGCTGAGCTAGAGGCGAAAATCTACTGGTAGGCACTTTGCAAAAAACACCTCTGTTTTCTGTGAAAAAATGTGATGTGTCCATGTTGTGTTTTGGGGCATTTCCTGTCGCGGGTGCTAGGCCTACCCACACAAGTGAGGTATCATTTCTATCGGGAGGCTTGGGGGGACGCTGGGTGGAAGGAAATTTGTGGCTCCTCTCAGATTCCAGAACTTTCTGTCACCGAAATGTGAGGAAAACGTGTTTTGTTAGCCAAATTTTGAGGTTTGCAAAGGATTCTGGGTAACAGAACCTGGTCAGAGCCCCATAAGTTACCCCATCATGGATTCCCCTAGGTCTCTAGTTTTCAAAAATGCACAGGTTTGGTAGCTTTCCCTAGGTGCTGGTTGAGCTACAGGCCAAAATCTACAGGTAGGCACTTTGCAAAAAACACCTCTGTTTTCTGTCAAAAAATGTGATGTGTCCACGTTGTGTTTTGGGGCATTTCCTGTCGCGGGCGCTAGGCCTACCCACACAAGTGAGGTATCATTTTTAATCAGGAGACTTGGGGGAACGCTGGGTGGAAGGACATTTGTGGCTCCTCTCAGATTCCAGAACTTTCTGTCACCGAAATGTGAGGACAACGTGTTTTGTTAGCCAAATTTTGAGGTTTGCAAAGGATTCTGGGTAACAGAACCTGGTCAGAGCCCCATAAGTTACCCCATCATGGATTCCCCTCAGTCTCTAGTTTTCAAAAATGCACAGGTTTCATAGATATATTTCTCTTTGTTCTTTTTCTGGGACACCTCATTTAGCCATTTTCTACCATTAAGCTCCACCTGCCCACTTAATCAATTTGTAAATCCTTTTATTATGTGGTTACAGGGCAATGTTGCCTCTCAGGACCCTGTCCTGGACTAATCCAGGGTGACTCTTGAATCTCCTCACTAGCCATTGACTTCCCTCATATAAGGCCATTGACACTGTTAGACTGTTAGGGCAAACATTCATGTATTCTAGGGAAATCTAGGAGTCTATGGATGCTGTCGCACTTGACATAAAACAATTGTTTGGGGCATATATATTGACGCACCTGTGTGACCTCATCTCCCGAATTCGTGTTCAGCCCCCTGCGCAGAGGCTTCTCCACAGTGTATAGTCCAGCTTTATGACTGCCCTTTTTCCTCTGAGTCATCAATCCCTACATTCATGTGCCTTCCACTAAACCTCACAGGTGGCTTCTTTTTTTGGAGGTATTGCCTGGCAGTAGACCCCACCCTTGTTCACACTCAGATAAAATGCTGAAGTCCCACTGGCCACCATATTGAAGGAGATCTTGAACATTGGTGCTTTGATGGGCACATTTTACTCTCCTGTGGTAACATCTCTAAAAGTTCTAGAGAGTGGACTTTGTATCTTTGCACAAGCATGTGGACTCCATGGACGGAAGATTGGATGATGTGAAGAAGCAGTTGATTTACCAATGTTATGGATTTCTGACATTTTCAACATAGGGTTACTGACTTGGAAGAACCTGCCAGGAGAGATATCGTCCATCTGTATGGTGTCTCTCAGGAGGTTTGGAAGGGGGATATGTTTGTATTCTTGAAAGACTTTGTACCTGGCTTGCATATAAGTCCTACAATTACAAGAGCCTCTCAAATTTGAAAGGGCAGACAGAATCAGGCCCCAATGCTGCAGCATCTTGAACAGCCTGAGGCCCGTTATTGCCTTTCTCCTGCATCACCTACATGTTCGCACTATTCTGCAGGCAGACAATAAACACATCTGTTTGATTCTGCCCAAGAGTAGATATCATCTGTCAAGGAGAAGTTCTTCTGTTCCCTTCACTTACATTCCCTCAGTGATGAAGTGTGGGAATTTTCTAAATGGTAAGAATACTCTCAAAGAGACCATTGATGCCATGTCAGGATTGCACAAAAGTAAATCTCCAGGTGAAGATGGTGTTTGCAGAGTGCCCATGTAATACTATGTCTTCAGGGAGGCTGAAAACTATGGGTCCTTTATGTTCCAGTAAAAGCCATCATCACCCTCATCACTAAAGGTGAGAATTACCTGCTGTGATCCAAGGATTACCGTCCTGTAACCTCATCAATTCTGATATTAAAAAATCTTAGACAATCTTCTAGCCTCCAGGCTTTGAAATGTCATCCCTCCTGCATTCAATGTTCTCAAGAGTGCTTCTTGCCTAGTCACTCCTTTAGAAATCTTCTGAGAACATTGGTCATCTACTATGGGAATCTTGTAGCCGTAAGAATGAATTGTTGGCACTTTCATTTGATACTAAAAATGCATGTGGCTGGGTGAAGTGGGGTTACCTATTTTAGATACTGTACAGATTGAGATTGGAGAAAAACATTTTAAATGTCCAGCTGTAGTTTCATTCTTCAAAGGTACAAATCAATTGCAGAGACTTTTTGTCATGGACAGGTCCCTTTTCCATTAAACGTGGCATGAGATAGAGTTGTCCATAATTCTCCCTCCTGCTTCTTCTGGAATTGGAACCACTGGCGGTAGCCATTAAGACCTACTGCAAATAAAGGGGGTCCCTCTACAGGGAGTGCAGAATTATTAGGCAAATGAGTATTTTGACCACATCATCCTCTTTATGCATGTTGTCTTACTCCAAGCTGTATAGGCTCGAAAGCCTACTACCAATTAAGCATATTAGGTGATGTGCATCTCTGTAATGAGAAGGGGTGTGGTCTAATGACATCAACACCCTATATCAGGTGTGCATAATTATTAGGCAACTTCCTTTCCTTTGGCAAAATGGGTCAAAAGAAGGACTTGACAGGCTCAGAAAAGTCAAAAATAGTGAGATATCTTGCAGAGGGATGCAGCACTCTTAAAATTGCAAAGCTTCTGAAGCGTGATCATCGAACAATCAAGCGTTTCATTCAAAATAGTCAACAGGGTCGCAAGAAGCGTGTGGAAAAACAAAGGCGCAAAATAACTGCCCATGAACTGAGAAAAGTCAAGCGTGCAGCTGCCACAATGCCACTTGCCACCAGTTTGGCCATATTTCAGAGCTGCAACATCACTGGAGTGCCCAAAAGCACAAGGTGTGCAATACTCAGAGACATGGCCAAGGTAAGAAAGGCTGAAAGACGACCACCACTGAACAAGACACACAAGCTGAAACGTCAAGACTGGGCCAAGAAATATCTCAAGACTGATTTTTCTAAGGTTTTATGGACTAATGAAATGAGAGTGAGTCTTGATGGGCCAGATGGATGGGCCCGTGGCTGGATTGGTAAAGGGCAGAGAGCTCCAGTCCGACTCAGACGCCAGCAAGGTGGAGGTGGAGTACTGGTTTGGGCTGGTATCATCAAAGATGAGCTTGTGGGGCCTTTTCGGGTTGAGGATGGAGTCAAGCTCAACTCCCAGTCCTACTGCCAGTTCCTTGAAGACACCTTCTTCAAGCAGTGGTACAGGAAGAAGTCTGCATCCTTCAAGAAAAACATGATTTTCATGCAGGACAATGCTCCATCACACGCGTCCAAGTACTCCACAGCGTGGCTGGCAAGAAAGGGTATAAAAGAAGGAAATCTAATGACATGGCCTCCTTGTTCACCTGATCTGAACCCCATTGAGAACCTGTGGTCCATCATCAAAAGTGAGATTTACAAGGAGGGAAAACAGTACACCTCTCTGAACAGTGTCTGGGAGGCTGTGGTTGCTGCTGCACGCAATGTTGATGGTGAACAGATCAAAACACTGACAGAATGCATGGATGGCAGGCTTTTGAGTGTCCTTGCAAAGAAAGGTGGCTATATTGGTCACTGATTTGTTTTTGTTTTGTTTTTGAATGTCAGAAATGTATATTTGTGAATGTTGAGATGTTATATTGGTTTCACTGGTAATAATAAATAATTGAAATGGGTATATATTTTTTTTTGTTAAGTTGCCTAATAATTATGCACAGTAATAGTCACCTGCACACACAGATATCCCCCTAACATAGCTAAAACTAAAAACAAACTGAAAACTACTTCCAAAAATATTCAGCTTTGATATTAATGAGTTTTTTTGGGTTCATTGAGAACATGGTTGTTGTTCAATAATAAAATTAATCCTCAAAAATACAACTTGCCTAATAATTCTGCACTCCCTGTAGTTCAGGGCCCATACCCCGAATACAGAATACATCGGTGGGTGGGAGATCCTTCTCCTACCTCGCGGCAAAAAGCTGGAACACCCTGCCCCTGCACCTCAGGCAGTCACCGTTGCTACCATAATTCAGGAAGGACCTTAAAACCTGGCTCTTCAACTGAAGCTCATAGGACGAACACCCTCAGCACCTTGAGACCCTTACAGGTCAGTAGTTGATCTCTATAAACCCTGATTTGATTTAATTTGATTTGATTTGAGGGCCCACTTTCTGTATTCTGATGACATTCATATGGCACTTAAAAACCTACCACTTCCCCACTTCTCTACAAACCTTAATGTGATTAATTCCTTCTCACAATTTTCTGTCTAGCAGGGGAACTGGGGAAAATGTGAGGCAATGGAAATGTTCTTTCCCACTGGTAAGAGCAGTATTCCAGCCCTGTCTATGAAGTGTGTCTCAAAAGGTATGCATTACTTGGCTAGTCTTCTCAATTGATTGTGTATTAAATGGTCAAAGATGATTAAGTTGTGTGCTTATTTTAGCAGATGGTCTCTAGCTTTCCCTATGAGGTAGCGTGCAGATTATCAAATTGGTAGACTGTGTCTTTGGCATGATGCCCACAGTGACTCATACATCTATTCTCTCACATTGTTTGGGCTTGAGACTGAGATTGACAATTGAGTTACACACACACACACATAATTGAGTGATCTATGATTGCTCAAATGGGATTCTACTGTCTTTCCCTCCACCTTTCACAATTTCTGTACATGGTGCCAATCCTGCTCAAGCCTTCACTATGGGATGGCAAAGAGTATAGATTACTGTTCTCAGTGATTTGTATAAGAACAAATCCCCATCTTTGAAGACGGATGACCCAGTTGTAAATTGCAAGAGACGGTCAGCACATATACTCTTAAAAATGATCAGTGGTTCCTCTTGGCCTGACTGGCTAGTGCTCCTTTATCTTGGGAGGCATGGAACTCAGCAATTTAGCCAAAGAGATGATCTTATTTTAGGTGATGCCTTAAAATCTTTTCATGTGCTAATGTCTGAAGTCAGTATTGGATTGAAACAATAGTTGAGGTTTGTCCATGTTGCCCATTGTCTCCGTGGCTGTCTGGATAAGGGTCCGATCTCTGTCAGCCTTTTCCTATACAAACCTATCTTGAAAATTTGTGGGACTTTAAGACAGTGGTCTCAGTGTTTTATGGATTGCTTTTAGAACACCTATACTCCCTTCCCTGCAGTTGGCAGCCGGAGTCTTCTAGCACACTTCACTTCATCAAGACTACACGTATGATGAGTGATCAGCCTTACTCATGCCACATGATTGTCTGCTCATAGAGGCAATAAATGTTCTTACTTTAAAGCTTTTCATAACTAGTACTGGTCCACATACCATTTGCACAACATAGGGCTGCTGCATCATTCCGATTTTTGGGCGTGCTCTTATCTCTGTGCTTTGGGGATGTCCCAGGCTTTTGCCATACTATACAGCAGTATAGTCAATTCTAAAAACCATAAATGATGCCACAGTGACTCCCCCAGTCTGCCTAGTGCCACTGCATGACATATGAGATGATCTAGTGTCCTCCAAACCTAGGCACTGCTAGCTGGCAACTTCGCTAGTCGTAGCTAAGGCTCGTATTCTTAGGTGCTGATCATGCTAGAGGAGCGGCTGGCCGAGTTAGTGAGATGCCTTCAGGCCTAAAAATCAAATGAACATTTTTGAGTAGGTGTTGAAACCATTTCCTGGATCCTAGCTGGCAGTTCCCTGGCCAGTTATCAGGTTGTCTTGTGTCTCTGGTATGTAACCCTATACTGACTGCAGTCCTTTCCTGCCCAGACTTTCGTTATAGCTGATGATGTCCTTTATTTGGGGCAACTGTCTTGTACGGCTTCTTTTAAAAAGAAGACACATTCTATATATAGGCACATTGCAGTTGGAGGACGTATGGGTGTGGAGAGCTCTGACTGAAGTTTCTATTTCTATCTTAGTATCACAGTGATGTATTGGGTTCACCTTATTTATTTTATAGTTTCCCATCTACCTCCCTCAGCTTTTTGATCATTCCACTTTGTAACAAATTGGGGTTACTGGTTGAGGGGAGTGAAACTATTCTCAAACAGCAATCACAAATCTTCTTTGTTTGAAGTCACAAGCAAACACTAAATTAACCTGTGCTCAACCCCCGGGTAGATCGGCATAGAGCAGCCAGGCTTAACTCAGAGATAATGTGTAAAATATTGGTGCAGTACTTCAAACAGTAACATAGTGAAGACACGCCATAAAAAAGCCCACAACCATATGATAAAAAAAGAGAGATTTTTGATAAATAAAACAAGACCCCAAAAAATCTAATTAGTAGAAGCGGAGATCTTGAATTTTAAAGTATTTAAAGAAATTAGTGGCAAAAGGTGTAAAACACCAACTGTGGATATATGGCTGCCCGGACAGCGAAAAAAGTCACAAGTTCAGGCTGACTGCAATGGAGCACAGGCCTTCTACAGGGACCCCCATTAGGTCTGCTGAACAGACTACCTTAGATCCTGTGTTATAGAGCGTTGCGTGGATCTGTGTCAAAGATGCGTTGCTCAGCTGTGGTGATGTGTCGGTTCCAAGATGCAGCAAGACTGTTGAAGGAGGTCCTATTGTGTCCATTTTGAGAATCCCGTCTGAGGTTTGTGATGCAGCGTTTGACGCCTGGGATGCGGCGCACAGTTGGGGTGAACTGTCAGTTCTAAAGCGTGGCTGAGATGCAAAGTCTGGCATTGTCTTCAAGGCTGCAGTTGATGAAAGATGTGAGACACTGTGCCGGGGATGCGTCACACAGTGGCAGTTCTGAAGGCAATGCAGGCTGCACCGGTGTTGCAAGTCCTTGTAGTGGGTAATGTATGCAGCAGTGGAGATGCATCAGTTCTGCTCGGGTTCGCTTCGTGCAGCAGAGGTGATGTGTCAGTTCTGCTGGATCCACAGAGGCTGGCAAAGCATCTTAGGCCCACTTTCAATGCTCCATGACTGAGGTTACACCACATGGCAGTGTAAACTCATAGATGGCAGAGGCCAGGTGCAGGTGCAATGTTGTTAGAAGCCTGTAATGTCCCTGAGGCTTCAGATCAGGATGCCAACCAACTAGCTCTTCGTGCCAATCTGGGTTCAAGAGGTGCAGGTCCAGTCCTCTCACCCAGGCAAGAGGGCAGCAGGCAGCAGGTCAGCACACCAATGCAGGACTCCAACAGAGTACAGTCCTGCAGAGTGGCAGTCCATCAACAACACAGCAGTCCTCCTTCCTGGCAGAGTATCCACAGGTCCAAAAGTGTACTGATGAGTTGGTGTCTGAGTTCCAGAAGTTATACCCATTTGTGCCTTTGAAGTGGGGGAGAAGCTTCTAGAGGTTTCCCTTTGAAGTCCTCAAGCATCCTGCTTTCCCTGCCCTGGCTTCAGGCTAATTAAAGGGGGTATGCAGTCCTTTGTGTGGAGGCAAGAGACAACCTATTTAAGTGTAAGTGGGGCCGTGTGCAGCTCCCCATCCCATCATACCAGTGATTGTCCATCCAGGCACACCTAAGCTGCCTATTGTGTGTAGCGGTCTGTCTTGGAGGACTACACAAAGCTCGTCTGTGAGCTACACCCAGTCATGTGACCACAGAGACGCTACAGGCACTAAATAGCTAAGACAGGAAAAGGCCAACTTTCTAAAAGTGAGATTTTCAAAATTGTAAAACCTGACTTTAGCATCACTTATGAGTTTAAATTAGGATTCCTGAGGCACCAAACATTAACTGGTTACAATTTCCATTTGGACATTACCCAAATGCAATAAGGTAACTCCAATAATATCCTATGGGAGAGGTAGGCCTTGCAGTAGTGAAAAATAAATTAAAGAGTATCCCTACCAGTACATATGAAGCTTGAAAATACATGCCCAACTGTTTAAATACAATACATCCTGCCCTCTGGGCTGTCCAGGGCCTCCCATAGGGTTAACATTTATGTATTAAAAAGGAAGGTTTGGGTTTGGCAAAAGCTTATTTTACCAGGCTGAAATGGCAGTTTAAACCATACAAACAGATGATTTGTTTAGCTATATTTAATGTTTGCAGAGCAGTCTAGGTAAGAAATTGTTGAGGGATCCATGCAAGCCACACCTCCTTGGACTCCTCCGGGTGTCTAGTTTAAAAAAACCTTTGGTAGATTTGCAAATGCAAAGCATTTCTCTTCCGATCACGTGGAGGAGGCCCGAGAGGCTTCAAAGGGAAGGAAATGAATTTCCTTCCCTTTGAAGTCTCTCTCAGCGTTTCAAAAGCCGGATTGTAAAGCAATCCGGCTTTTGAAACGCCCACTAGACACCAGGGATTTATTTTTTTCTGTGGAAATTGGCATAAGGGAGCGACCCCTTGGGCAAGGGTCGCTCCCAGGGGGGGCATTTTTTTAAAGGCCTTTTCTGCCCCCATGGGGGGCAGAAACCTCTAGGCACCAGAGATCATTTTTGTTGTTGTTTTGTTTTGTTATTTGTTTTTAGAGGTGGGGAGCAACCCCTTAGGCAAGGGTCGCTCCCCTAGGGGGAAAATTATATTTAGGCCATTTCTGTCCCCCTTGGGGGTCTATTTTTATGAGGCCAATCTGCCCCCAAGGGGGACAGAAACCACTAGACACCAGGGAGTTTTTTTTTTTCTTTGGGAAATTCACGTAAGGGGAGCGACCCCTTAGGCAAGGGTCGTTTCCCTGGGGGGCAAATGTATTTTTGGCCATTTCTGCCCCCCTGGGGGGCAGATCAGCCTATTTTAATTAGGCCGATCTGCCTCTAAGGGGGGCAGAAACCACTAGGCACCGGGGATTTTTTTTTTTTGTTTTACAGATGTGAGCTACCCCTTAGGCAAGGGTCGCTCCCCTGGAGGGGCAAAATTTATTTAGGCCATTTCTGCCGCTTTTTTATGTGTTTTTTTTTTTTTTTTTTTTTTTTTTTTAGAGATGGGGAGCGACCCATTAGGCAAGGGTCGATCCCCTGGGGGGCAAATTGTATTTAGACCATTTCTGCCCACCTTGGGGGCAGAGCGGCCGATTTTAGGTCAATCTGCCCCCAAGGAGGGAAGAAACGACTAGGCACCGGGGATTTTTTTTCCCCCGCCAATGTCACGCAAGGGGAGCGACCCCGTAGGCAAGGTTTCCTCCCCGAGGGGGGCAAATTTATTTTAGGCCATTTCTGCACTCCCTTGGGGGCGGATTGGCCTATTGTTATTAAGCCGATCTGCCCCAGGGGGGCAGAAACCTCTAGGCGCCAGGTCAATTAATTTTTTTGGTGGCTTTTTGTGTGTTTGTTTTTTTAGAGATGGGGAGCGACCCATTAGGCAAGGGTCGCTCCCCTGGCGGGCAAATTATAGTTAGCCCATTTCTGCCCCTCTTGGGGGCAGGTCGGCCGATTTTAGGTAAATCTTATTTATTTTAGGCCATTTCTGCCCCCCCTGGGGGCAGAAACCTCTAGGCACCAGGGCTAATTTTTTTTTTTGTGTTTTCTTTTTTTGTTTGTTAGTTTTTTTAGAGATGGGGAGTGACCCATTAGGCAAGGGTCGCTCCCCTGTGGGGCAAATTGTATTTAGACCATTTCTGCCCCCCTTGGGGGCAGATCGGCCAATTTTTGTGAGGCCAATCGGCCTCCATGGGGGCAAAAACCACTTGGGCATCAGGGATTGGTGTGTGTGCATGCGTGTGTTTTCTTTAGGGAGGCAGCCCCTTGGGTAAGGGTCGCTCCCCATGGGAGCACATTACTGTTGGCCATATCTGCCCCCCCATTGGGGGCAGATGGGCCTATTTTTGGAATGCCCATCTTCCCCAAGGGGGGGGGGGGCAGAAAGCCCACCAGATGCCAGGGAAGTTTTTTTTCTAAAAATAAGAGGTTGGGGTTATGGCCATACCCCACCCCAAATAAATGTGGCCAAAGTTGTTAAGCCCACTAGTGGGCAGATGCAGCAATTACCCCTGATTCACACCCCGGGGGGCAGAAAGTCTACTAGATGCCAGGGAATTAAAAAAAAAAAAAAAATATTCGAGTGGTGGCTACCAACCAGTATGGGCCTGGTTACGCCCCCACCTCAACTGAAGGGGGAAACAGTCTTTCAGCTCTCCCCCGCACTCTAAAACATCTTATCCCACAGCAAGCAAGAAGGCATTTGATTATTTTGGGTTTTAGTTTTACATTTGGGCCATGAGAACTTGGCTTACTCTCAAAATCGTCCCACTTGGAATGGTGAGGGCTGCACTTTATGGACTTTGGGACGCTGCCATGTAGAAAAATCCACAAGACCTAGACACATCTGAAAACTAAACATCTGGGTGATTCCAGACTGGTGTGTTTCACATGCACCCGCATCATTTTTGTACCCACAATCCCCTGCAAACCTCCAACTTTGCTGGAAATCACACATTTTTCCCACGTTTTTGTGATGGAACCTTCTGGAATCAGCAGAAATAAACAAAATTCCTACCACCCAGCATTGTCTCATCCATACAGATAAAAATTCTGCTGCACTTGTCAGCCTAAAAATGTTTTTTTGCAAACTGCCCTTTTGGACCCCGTTTGTTCCCCCTCAATATCGACATGTTTTTGGCTCTTCCCTTTCACAAACACTTGGCCCACCTACACAAATGAGGTATCATTTTTACCGGGAGACTGAGGGGAACATTGGGTGGTATGGAATGTGTCACAGTGCGGTGATCCCACACAGAAATGTGGGAAAAATTTGATTTTCTAGCTAAATTTGAGGTTTGCTGAGGATTCTGGGTAAGAAAACATTGGGGGATCCACGAAAGTCACACCTCACTGGACTCCCTCGGGTGTCTAGTTTTCAGAAATGTCTGGGTTTGGTAGGTTTCCCTAGAAGGCTGCTGAGCCCAGGATCAAAAACGGATGAGCCTCCCTGCAAAAACAGATAGTTTTGTATTTGATCATTTTGATGTGTCCACGTTGTGTTTTGAGCCATTTCCTTTTGTGGGCGCTAGGCCTACCCACACAAGTGAGGTACCATTATTATCGGGAGACTTGGGGGAACGCTGGGTGGAAGGAAATTTGTGGCTCCTCTCTGATTCCAGAACTTTCTGTCACCGAAATGTGAGGAAAAAGTGTTTTTTTGCCACATTTTGAGGTTTGCAAAGGATTCTGGGTATCAGAACCTGGTCAGAGCCTGACAAGTCACCCCATCTTGGATTCCCGTAGGTGTCTAGTTTTCAACAATGTGCTGGTTTGCTAGGTTTCCCCAGGTGCCGGCTGAGCTAGAGGCCAAAATCCACAGGTAGGCACTTTGTAAAAAAACACCTCTATTTTCTGTGAAAAAATGTGATGTGTCCACGTTGTGTTTTGGGGCATTTCCTGTCGCGGGCGCTAGGCCTACCCACACAAGTGAGGTATCATTTCTATCGGGAGGCTTGGGGGGACGCTGGGTGGAAGGAAATTTGTGGCTCCTCTCAGATTCCAGAACTTTCTGTCACCGAAATGTGAGGAAAACGTGTTTTGTTAGCCAAATTTTGAGGTTTGCAAAGGATTCTGGGTAACAGAACCTGGTCAGAGCCCCATAAGTTACCCCATCATGGATTCCCCTAGGTCTCTAGTTTTCAAAAATGCACAGGTTTGGTAGCTTTCCCTAGGTGCTGGTTGAGCTACAGGCCAAAATCTACAGGTAGGCACTTTGCAAAAAACACCTCTGTTTTCTGTCAAAAAATGTGATGTGTCCACGTTGTGTTTTGGGGCATTTCCTGTCGCGGGCGCTAGGCCTACCCACACAAGTGAGGTATCATTTTTAATCAGGAGACTTGGGGGAACGCTGGGTGGAAGGACATTTGTGGCTCCTCTCAGATTCCAGAACTTTCTGTCACCGAAATGTGAGGAAAACGTGTTTTGT
Source organism: Pleurodeles waltl (assembly GCF_031143425.1). Classification (NCBI taxonomy): domain Eukaryota; kingdom Metazoa; phylum Chordata; class Amphibia; order Caudata; family Salamandridae; genus Pleurodeles; species Pleurodeles waltl. The sequence goes on from NC_090445.1 coordinate 1,318,322,172, forward strand.
TAGCCAAATTTTGAGGTTTGCAAAGGATTCTGGGTAACAGAACCTGGTCAGAGCCCCATAAGTTACCCCATCATGGATTCCCCTCAGTCTCTAGTTTTCAAAAATGCACAGGTTTCATAGATTTCCCTAGGTACCAGCTGAGCTAGAGGCGAAAATCTACAGGTAGGCACTTTGCAAAAAACACCTCCGTTTTCTGCGAAAAAATGTGATGTGTCCACGTTGTGTTTTGGGGCATTTCCTGTCGCGGGCGCTAGGCCTACCCACACAAGTGAGGTATCATTTCTATCGGGAGGCTTGGGGGGACGCTGGGTGGAAGGAAATTTGTGGCTCCTCTCAGATTCCAGAACTTTCTGTCACCGAAATGTGAGGAAAACGTGTTTTGTTAGCCAAATATTGAGGTTTGCAAAGGATTCTGGGTAACAGAACCTGGTCAGAGCCCCATAAGTCACCCCATCATGGATTCCCCTAGGTCTCTAGTTTTAAAAAATGCACAGGTTTTGTAGCTTTCCCTAGGTGCCAGCTGAGCTAGAGGCGAAAATCTACAGGTAGGCACTTTGCAAAAAACACCTCTGTTTTCTGTCAAAAAATGGGATGTGTCCACGTTGTGTTTTGGGGCATTTCCTGTCGTGGGCACTAGGCCTACTCACACAAGTGAGGTATCATTTTTATCGGGAGACTTGGGGGAACGCTGGGTGGAAGGAAATTTGTTGCTCCTCTCAGATTCCAGAACTTACTGTCACCGAAATGTGAGGAAAACTTGTTTTTTTTGCCAAATTTTGAGGTTTGCAAAGGATTCTGGGTAACAGAAGCTAGTCAGAGCCCCACAAGTCACCCCATCTTGGATTCCCCTAGGTCTCTAGTTTCCAAAAATGCACAGGTTTGGTAGGTTTCCCTAGGTGCCGGCTGAGCTAGAGGCCAAAATCTACAGGTAGGCCCTTTGCAAAAAATACCTCTGTTTTCTGTCAAAAAATGTGATGTGTCCACGTTGTGTTTTGGGGCATTTGCTGTCGCGGGCGCTAGGC